>NC_134687.1:664477058-664620991 GCF_050947455.1 Rhinoderma darwinii
ATACACACAGATTATATATACATATATATATATATATATATATACATACACACACACACACACACACACACACACACGCATATATATATATAACACACATTTACACACTCATACACACACTTACCTTCTATGTAGGATCTCTAATGCAGACAGTATCATATATAGACGAGAATCATATATATATATATATATATATATATACACACACACACACATTTACACACACTTACCTTCTATGTAGGATCTCTCATGCAGTCTCTTGAAGCAGCATGGGCTTTACAACATGCCCCATCCCAGGCCAGCAGATATAACTATATGCAGAAGTAGCTGGTCTGTTAGACAAATAGGGGGACACAGCACACGAGAGGAGGGGGGCAGAGGAGAGGGAAGCAAGGGGACACAGGAGAGGAGGGGGATACAGGAGACACAGAAGAGTGACACAGGAGAGGAGGAGGGCACAGGAGAGGGACACAGGGGAAGACTAGACACCGAGTTTCTTCTCTGCAGACGCTGTGGCTGTGAACTCTCCCCTCCCCCTCTTCTCTGCCCCGACTGCTTCAGACGAAAGGGACAGAGAGGGAGAGGACGTCGCTTGTATGCACAGCAGTCCACCGCTCACCTCATTCGTCTGGTCACTTGCTTGAGGAGACGACCGCTCCTCCTGCAGACCTGCTCCTCTCTGGTGGCGCGTGCTTCATACAGTGTCAGAGAGGAGCAGGAGTGTTCTCACAGACGGGCACGTCTGCTAAGTAAAATAATCCCCCTCCCCCGGTCCAGTCCGTCTCTCGCTCAAAATGCCGCCCCCCACTTTCAGCTGGGCTGTGCCGCCTGAGGCTGTCGGCTCACCTCGCCTCATGGTAGATGCGGCACTGCATACAACTTATTCACTGAATTTTATACATTTCTTGTTAATGTCATTCACCAAGCGGTTTAAGGGAATGTTCACACGTATCGAATACGACCCACAACACGCAAGGAAATTACCCCGAATATTCACCCCAAATGGTGGACGTATAATCCTCCCGAATATCTACTACAGAAATACAACAAGGCCGATCCTTCCCTCTTCCAGCGTTTCCATAGCAACACGCCCTGCTCTTCCGGCTGTGTCCAGGGGACCGCTATAATGACATGTGACCTCTCCAGCCTGTGATTGGCTGCAGGGGTCACATGACACCTTCTTTTTTATATATGTGTAACCTGCAGCGATGCTATGTACACGCTCTGGAGCCGCAGAGGATTCTAGGAACAATGGCGTTTGTTGCGGAGCTTGACTATCCCATTGAACTTAATGGGGAAATTCTGCAACAAATGCGCAGCGAATCCGCGGTATAAATCCGATATCCTACGTGTTTATAATCCGCACCGCAGGTTAACTCCTTAATGACCAGGCCAGTTTAATTTTCGGTTTTCCCTCCTTTCCTAACTTTTTTAATTTAAACCTGCTCCATACTTCTCTCCCCGCACCATGACCTTCAGTGTTGTCATGGGGATGGCCACCTTTGGACATTACTGATGTGTTACTGGCGTCTTTCTTGTTAGTA
Organism: Rhinoderma darwinii; assembly: GCF_050947455.1. Lineage (NCBI taxonomy): Eukaryota > Metazoa > Chordata > Amphibia > Anura > Rhinodermatidae > Rhinoderma > Rhinoderma darwinii. The sequence continues at coordinate 664,478,603 of NC_134687.1, forward strand.
TCTAGAAGAGGTTTCTGTATTCGCACCATTAATGTTGTACAAGCGACATATTGACCCTGACATTGTAGAGAGCGGATGAGATAAATGACGTGATGTGTATAATCTATATCTGTCTTACTAGTGACACCCCGTTATCTGTACAAGACAAAGAACTATTTGTAGCTCTGTTATAATTCCAGGATCGGCTTTTTATGACCACGGTGGAAATAACCTTCAGTGGTGAGACAAGTATGACTTCGTATTTCACTCTCACATAAACTCGGGGGGAGACGTTGTCCTCGTGTTGGGGTCTCTCTGGAATAACTCATACACCATCCCGAATAATGTCATCCAGTCCTGACCGCAAATGGGAAGACACTTTACAATAATGTTTCTGAGCTCCTTATACTTCACGCTGAAAGAAGTCGTAAAATATCATCATTTATCAGTGAAATAGTTAATAGTTCAAAAACATCCAGAATAAAACGCTTTGTAAGGTGAAGTTTTTATCACTTCAAAAATAAAGACCGGACTTATAAATGATGATATTTTAGGTTTTTTTTTCTCTACACAATTGAAATTGACAACTCATCATTACTCCACAATCTTGAGGTGAGGATGGTCTCACAGAGGAGCCCCCTCCCAAACACTTAGATGCCTCAGTCGCTATTGACCGCAGCATCGAAGGGGTGAAATGGTTATAATCAAAGTCGTCTTTGCAGCAGGTGTCCAGTCTTTCCTATGTCATGTGAACAACTCCTGAGCGGTAGGTCCTGTGCAGGAAGGGGTTAAATGAGTAAAATAAAAGTTTATACTGAATATTATCCCACAAAACAATGTATTACTCTGCTCCGCTCCACCTGTGCTATAACATGATGATAAGGGATCACACTGCATGTTCCCTATATATAAATACACCTCAGCTGCTGCAGAACCTCACAGTTCATATTAAACACTGACTGCATAGTGTGCACCACGTCTTGTGAGATGTCAGCAATGTCCCCCCAGTATCCGCCATGTGTCAGGTTGTCAGGAGTCAGGTCTGCATTGTCTGGGGTGGGGGGGTGTCTTCATTTTACTCTTCTCACCTGAGAGATATGCCATATGTGTCTGATATGTGGGGGTCCCATCTCTATGTGGAGAACGGGTGTCCCCCGACCCGCCTGGTGAGGTGATGACTACATCCAGGTGGAGAATGAATGGAGAGGTGACCACACATGTGCACGACTCTATAGGAGTTCAAGAAACAGCCGAGCACGGCCAGAGGTGGAGCCGCATCTATCAGACATTTCTGGCATATCCTGGGGAGAAATGTCCGTGTTAGGAATACCCCTTTATTCCATGTGGTGACGGCTCTGAGAAGATGTTTCTCTCAATGATGAATAAGTGAGGTTCTGTATGTCACACATGATGGTGTCCCCTGTATGATTTCCATCTTCTCCTTTCTTCATAAAGACGTCTGCAGTACTAGATCCTCCAGTTCCTCCAGTTTTCTAATCTTCTACTCCTCAACGTTCCTTCTTCTGAGTGACCCACCAAGGATGGACAAGGACAGGAATGAGATGAGCAGAAGAATATTAGACTTCACCTTGGAGATCATCTACTTGTTGAGCGGAGAGGTAAACTTTTCTACATTATAGAACAAGTCACACATAGGGAAGGGACAATACATAATAGGAAGTAATAGGAAGAATCCAGTGTCCTGTATAACAGCGTCCAGACCTTCCAAGTGACGTCAAGAAGCCACCAGCAGAAAAGCTGAACATCGGCCACTAATATGGTCCGTTATGTGTCATGTCACCAATGCAGCAATAGTAATGTTGTAGAGCAATGACAAGGAACCAGGAGGATCAGGATGACCTCTATATAGAAACATAGAAGATGACGGCAGGAGGAGAGCACATGGTCCATCTAGTCCCCCCCAATATTATTTCCTTTTCAGTTTTGGCCTCGTTCTATTTTCTCAATGTCTTTTTGTAGGTGAGGTCTCCAGTATTACAGATGTGGGGTCACTAGAGCGCCATACAGCGGGGTCACATTCTCCCTCTCTACTGAGGGGGGAATACTGTGTTCAGTTCTCTAAGTGTCTCTCTCCATACACAGGAGTACACAATAGTGAAGAAGACATAGGGTGACTGTACGACTCCCATCATTCATGAGTCAGGAGGATGGAGCAGTAGTCAGAGCCCCATCACAGAGCCTCCCCCTCACTCCCGGATACATGAGAAGAAGATCTTAGAAGTGATCTACAAGATGACTGAGCTGCTGACTGGAGAGGTGACACTGCTGGGAAATTCTACAGTAACAGCAGTGGAGGTGTCTGGGTGAAGACTGTATCATTGTGTGTGTCAGGTTCCTATAAGGTGTCAGGATGTCACTGTCTATTTCTCCATGGAGGAGTGGGAGTATCTAGAAGGACACAAGGATCTGTACGAGGAGGTAATGATGGAGGTCTACCGGCCGTGCACATCACAAGGTAAGAAGAGACAGATATATATATTGGCATTACTGTGGGCACAGGCTGGACTGGCAGCCATGTTGAGAACACCTGCTGTATATCTGTGATGTGGGGGCCATTACTTTACACATCTGTGCACATTTGTGGGGAGGGTAATTCATGTGTGGAGCAAGAAAATCATGGAGTCTCCTTGTAATATTTGTCCCACCACAGACCACGTGGCTTGTAGTACATCAATTTCGCTGATTTCTGTAGCCCTGGACTCAAGCTTTTGCAAAACTACAACTCCCAGTGTAGCTCTCAGGGCATGCTAGGAGTTGTAGTTCTGCAGGATGGAGAACTGATTTATACAAAGGTTTCATGAAAAGGGTAGAACATCCATGACATCCAGAATAAGGTCTCATCCAGACCCTTGCGCTCCCCATATAAAGCTTCATATTACAGGAGGACGGCACTGACAGATCACATGGGCGTATACATTTTTTTTTTACACATTTTGGTTTATTTTGTTAATTGACCCCATTCTGGTAAATGTGATGATGTCACGTGTCATGACATAGCTGTGACCCTGTGATATCTCGCCCACTTAGCACCCATGACCCATGGTGGGGGGTGTTTTCCATGTGGCATTGGATTAGCTGTAATAACATTTCTTCTACTCTGGGGTCACATATTACACCACTCGCCCCAAAAGCCATGCGGTCTTGGCATGAACACAATTTCAGGTGAGAGTCTATGACCACATATGTAAATGCCGTGTTGTATGTTTTATGGCTGCGATTCTACATGTTTGAAAGTCTGTGGAATTGACCACATTGGTTTGGGAATTCTTTGAAGTGATAAAAACTAACCCAGAGGGTGTAGTGTGACCCTACTGTCTGTATTCTTCTACCATATTACATTATATATGGCCGCTCTGTTGTAACGGTTCACTGGGATACGCTTCTTGTGATGTCATCTAGAATGTGGGCAGATTCTATTTCTCTACACTCTGAGCGTGATGTCATATGAAGGGCGTGGCCTGTAATCTGTATATGTTCCGTTTGCACATAATGGCCATCACGTTGTGACCTCATCAAGTGTATAAATTGGGGTCACACATTGACCGCAGTGTCAGTTTCTCTTGCTGGTTCTCATCATGGATGTGTCTTATAAGAAGAGGAGGTTGGTGAAGATGTTTCCAATGATGAGTGTTATAGTGAAGATGGAGGTTGGCGGACGCCAGTTTCCAGAGGACGTGGAGATGGAAGGAGGACGACGAGAAGATGGAGGTTGGCGGACGCCAGTTTCTGGAGGACGTGGAGATGGAGGAGGACGACGGGAAGATGGAGGTTGGCGGACGCCAGTTTCCAGAGGACGTGGAGATGGAGGAGGACGACGAGAAGATGGAGGTTGGCGGACGCCAGTTTCTGGAGGACGTGGAGATGGAGGAGGACGACGGGAAGATGGAGGTTGGCGGACGCCAGTTTCCGAGTGACGTGGAGATGGAGGAAGTGGAGGATAATGATGACAAAATGGAGGTTGGCGGACGCCAATTTCCAGCTTATGTGGAGATGGAGAAACTTTCGGGGGCTACCGTTAACATCAGGGCCTCCAACCCCCGAAAGAGAAAGTGGCCATTTTAGTAACATCTGCTGCTCGGGCCCCATTTACCATCAGGGCCCCCAACCCCCGGGAGATAGCGGCCATCTTAATCCCATCTGCCGCTCGGGGCCCATTTACCATCTTTAGGTGAGGTAAGTGCCGTCCACTGATGATCTTCTCACCTCACGACTCTTCTACAGCCGCCTGGACACTGAATTTCTGATGTTTTTGTAGTTGTCACCACCAACATCATGGCCTTTACCACCTAAACCATCTGAATCTCCCATGAAGATTCCTCCAGTGCTGAGAACCAGTGACGAGCAGAACAGACGCGGGATCCGGTAAGTCTGACGTCTTCCGCTCGTCTTCTCCTTCTGGTGAAGGTTTTGGGAAGTTTTTTGCTTATTTGTATATTTTTCTTTTCTAGGATCTGACTTCGAAAAACATGAAAAACATTTCGGTCTTTTCTGATCCAGGACTGAGCTGTGTAAGGGGAGACTGGCGGCCATATCCATGTATGAAGAAGAACCCTCCCCCTCTTCATCTCACCGATCATCGCCTGTTAAAGGGCCAGAGCCACAGAAAACTGCACAGAAATTCTACCAGATTCTAGAATAAACAGATTTTTCGTTACAATTTTTAGTGTTTTTATTTATATGTTGGGGAATTTATCCAGGGAACCTTTGTTCTATGGGGATCAGAAGGATGTACAGAGGTCATAGGTGTAATACTCTGCAGAATATATCACTATGTATCTGTCAGAAGGTAGAGGAGCAATGTTCTGCAGATCTCTAGAGAGGTCAGTGGTGTAATAATCTGCAGGATATATCACTATGTATCTGTCAGGAGGTAGAGGAGCAATGTTCTGCAGATCTCTAGAGAGGTCAGTGGTGTAATAATCTGCAGAATATATCACTATGTATCTGTCAGGAGGTAGAGGAGCAATGTTCTGCAGATCTCTAGAGAGGCAGTGGTGTAATAATCTGCAGAATATATCACTATGTATCTGTCAGGAGGTAGAGGAGCAATGTTCTGCAGATCTATAGAGAGGTCAGTGGTGTAATAATCTGCAGGATATATCACTATGAATCTGTCAGGAGGTAGGGGAGCAATGTTCTTCAGATCTCTAGAGAGGTCAGTGGTGTAATAATCTGCAGAATATATCACTCTGTATCTGTCCGGAGGCTTTTTGGAATTTTCTTGAAAATATAAACCATTGCTGGTAAATATATAAATTGTCTAACGTCTTAAGGACTGATAAAAAAGTAATGCCGACCGGGCACAATATATTACCCCCCCCCCCCATAAAAAGGTGGAGGTGAAAGGTCAGAATGTTTTTCTTATTTTGCATATACTTAATTTTATTCCTTTATTTCAGTAACACAACGGATGATAACAGAGAATCACAGCTCCATATTTATTCCCCACGATTCTGCCGTTTTTAGTAATGTGACATATGTGGCCCTAGTGTGTGATGTGACTTACTGGACTCTTTGCAGTGCAACTCACGCGGCGGCGACAGTAAAACATCAGAAACCGGAGAACAAATTTGAAAAGTTAGGCCCCCAGTTTGTGCAAAGTGAAATTGAGCAGCGTAAAGAAAGCACCCGAGTGGGAGTGCCCCCCCCATAAGAACAATGGGCTCTAGCATTTGCCCGGGTTTGCCGTGTGTGGACGTTGGCCCTGATCTGCGTCCTGAGAACGCAGATGTAGTTGACACCAGTACATGCGGTCGGCCAATAGGGACACAAGAGAACAAGCCCCCAGGAGTACATCAGGGTATATGTAATATGTGAGGAGTACATCAGGATATATGTAATATGTGAGGAGTACATCAGGGTATATGTAATATGTGAGGAGTACATCAGGGTATATATAATATGTGAGGAGTACATCAGGATATATGTAATATGTGAGGAGTACATCAGGATATATGTAATATGTGAGGAGTACATCAGGGTATATGTAATATGTGAGGAGTACATCAGGGTATATGTAATATGTGAGGAGTACATCAGGGTATATGTAATATGTGAGGAGTACATCAGGGTATATGTAATATGTGAGGAGTACATCAGGGTATATGTAATATGTGAGGAGTACATCAGGGTATATGTAATATGTGAAGAGTACATCAGGGTATATGTAATATGTGAGGAGTACATCAGGATATATGTAATATGTGAGGAGTACATCAGGGTATATGTAATATGTGAGGAGTACATCAGGGTATATGTAATATGTGAGGAGTACATCAGGGTATATGTAATATGTGAGGAGTACATCAGGATATATGTAATATGTGAGGAGTACATCAGGGTATATGTAGTCTGTGAGGAGTACATCAGGATATGTGTAATCTGTGAGGAGTACATCAGGATATATGTAATATGTGAGGAGTACATCAGGGTATATGTAATCTGTGAGGAGTACATCAGGGTATATGTAATATGTGAGGAGTACATCAGGGTATATGTAATCTATGAGGAGTACATCAGGGTATATGTAATCTGTGAGGAGTACATCAGGGTGTATGTAATATGTGAGGAGTACAGCAGGGTATATGTAATATGTGAGGAGTACATCAGGGTATATGTAATATGTGAGGAGTACATCAGTGTATATGTAATCTGTGAGGAGTACATCAGGGTATATGTAATATGTGAGGGGTACATCAGGGTATATGTAATATGTGAGGAGTACATCAGGATATACAGTGAAGGAAATAAGTATTTGATCCCTTGCTGATTTTGTAAGTTTGCCCACTGTCAAAGACATGAACAGTCTAGAATTTTTAGGCTTGGTTAATTTTCCCAGTGAGAGATAGATTATATAAAAAAAAAAAAAACTGAAAATCACATTGTCAAAATTATATATATTTATTTGCATTTTGCACAGAGAAATAAGTATTTGATCCCTTTGGCAAACAAGACTTAATACTTGGTGGCAAAACCCTTGTTGGCAAGCACAGCAGTCAGACGTTTTTCATAGTTGATGAGGTTTGCACACATGTTAGATGGAATTTTGGCCCACTCCTCTTTGCAGATCATCTGTAAATCATTAAGATTTCGAGGCTGTCGCTTGGCAACTCGGATCTTCAGCTCCCTCCATAAGTTTTCGATGGGATTAAGTTCTGGAGACTGGCTAGGCCACTCCATGACCTTAATGTGCTTCTTTTTGAGCCACTCCTTTGTTGCCTTGGCTGTATGTTTCGGGTCATTGTCGTGCTGGAAGACCCAGCCACGAGCCATTTTTAATGTCCTGGTGGAGGGAAGGAGGTTGTCACTCAGGATTTGACGGTACATGGCTCCATCCATTCTCCCATTGATGCGGTGAAGTAGTCCTGTGCCCTTAGCAGAGAAACACACCCAAAACATAATGTTTCCACCTCCATGCTTGACAGTGGTGACGGTGTTCTTTGGGTCATAGGCAGCATTTCTCTTCCTCCAAACACGACGAGTTGAGTTAATGCCAAAGAGCTCAATTTTAGTCTCATCTGACCACAGCACCTTCTCCCAATCACTCTCAGAATCATCCAGATGTTCATTTGCAAACTTCAGACGGGCCTGTACATGTGCCTTCTTGAGCAGGGGGACCTTGCGGGCACTGCAGGATTTTAATCCATTACGGCGTAATGTGTTACCAATGGTTTTCTTGGTGACTGTGGTCCCAGCTGCCTTGAGATCATTAACAAGTTCCACCCGTGTAGTTTTCGGCTGAGCTCTCACCTTCCTCAGGATCAAGGATACCCCACGAGGTGAGATTTTTCATGGAGACCCAGATCGATGTCGATTGACAGTCATTTTATATGTCTTCCATTTTCTTACTATTGCACCAACAGTTGTCTCCTTGTCACCCAGCGTCTTACTTATGGCTTTGTAGCCCATTCCAGCCTTGTGCAGGTCTATGATCTTGTCCCTGACATCCTTAGAAAGCTCTTTGGTCTTGCCCATGTTGTAGAGGTTAGAGTCAGACTGATTAATTGAGTCTGTGGACAGGAGTCTTTTATACAGGTGACCATTTAAAACAGCTGTCTTTAATGCAGGCACCAAGTTGATTTGGAGCGTGTAACTGGTCTGGAGGAGGCTGAACTCTTAATGGTTGGTCGGGGGTCACATACTTATTTCTCTGTGCACAATGCAAATAAATATATATCATTTTGACAATGTGATTTTCTGTTTTTTTTTAAATATAATCTATCTCTCACTGGTAAAATTAACCTAGCCTAAAAATTCTAGACTGTTCATTTCTTTGACAGTGGGCAAACTTACAAAATCAGCAAGGGATCAAATACTTATTTCCTTCACTGTATGTAATATGTGAGGAGTACATCAGGGTATATGTAATGTGTGAGGAGTACATTAGGGTATATGTAATCTGTGAGGAGTACATCAGGGTATATGTAATATGTGAGTAGTACATCAGGGTATATGTAAGCTGTGAGGAGTACATCAGGGTATATGTAATATGTGAGGAGTACATCAGGGTATATGTAATATGTGAGGAGTACATCAGGGTATATGTAATATGTGAGGAGTACATCAGGGTATATGTAATATGTGAGGAGTACATCAGGGTATATGTAATATGTGAGGAGTACATCAGGGTATATGTAATATGTGAGGAGTACATCAGGATATATGTAATATGTGAGGAGTACATCAGGGTATATGTAATATGTGAGGAGTACATCAGGGTATATGTAATATGTGAGGAGTACATCAGGGTATATGTAATATGTGAGGAGTACATCAGGATATATGTAATATGTGAGGAGTACATCAGGGTATATGTAATATGTGAGGAGTACATCAGGATGTATGTAATATGTGAGGAGTACATCAGGATATATGTAATATGTGAGGAGTACATCAGGATATATGTAATATGTGAGGAGTACATCAGGGTATATGTAATATGTGAGGAGTACATCAGGGTATATGTAATATGTGAGGAGTACATCAGGGTATATGTAATATGTGAGGAGTACATCAGGATATATGTAATATGTGAGGAGTACATCAGGGTATATGTAATATGTGAGGAGTACATCAGGGTATATATAATATGTGAGGAGTACATCAGGGTATATGTAATATGTGAGGAGTACATCAGGGTATATGTAATATGTGAGGAGTACATCAGGGTATATGTAATATGTGAGGAGTACATCAGGGTACATGTAATCTGTGAGGAGTACATCGGGGTATATGTAATATGTGAGGAGTACATCAGGGTATATGTAATCTGTGCGGAGTACATCAGGGTATATGTAATATGTGAGGAGTACATCAGGGTATATGTAATATGTGAGGAGTACATCAGGGTATATGTAATATGTGAGGAGTACATCAGGGTATATGTAATATGTGAGGAGTACATCAGGGTATATGTAATCTGTGAGGAGTACATCAGGGTATATGTAATATGTGAGGAGTACATCAGGGTATATGTAATATGTGAGGAGTACATCAGGGTATATGTAATATGTGAGGCGTACATCAGGGTATATGTAATATGTGAGGAGTACATCAGGGTAAATGTAATATGTGAGGATCGCATCAGGATATATGTAATATGTGAGGAGTACATCAGGATATATGTAATATGTGAGGGGTACATCAGGGTATATGTAATATGTGAGGGGTACATCAGGGTATATGTAATATGTGAGGGGTACATCACGGTATATGTAACATGTGAGGGGTACATCAGGGTATATGTAATATGTGAGGGGTACATCAGGGTATATGTAATATGTGAGTAGTACATCAGGGTAAATGTAATATGTGAGGATCGCATCAGGATATATGTAATATGTGAGGAGTACATCAGGATATATGTAATATGTGAGGGGTACATCAGGGTATATGTAACATGTGAGGGGTACATCCTGGTATATGTAATATGTGAGGAGTACATCAGGGTATATGTAATATGTGAGGAGTACATCAGGATATATGTAATATGTGAGGAGTACATCAGGGTATATGTAATCTGTGCGGAGTACATCAGGGTATATGTAATATGTGAGGAGTACATCAGGGTATATGTAATATGTGAGGAGTACATCAGGGTATATGTAATATGTGAGGAGTACATCAGGGTATATGTAATCTGTGAGGAGTACATCAGGGTATATGTAATATGTGAGGAGTACATCAGGGTATATGTAATATGTGAGGAGTACATCAGGGTATATGTAATATGTGAGGCGTACATCAGGGTATATGTAATATGTGAGGAGTACATCAGGGTAAATGTAATATGTGAGGATCGCATCAGGATATATGTAATATGTGAGGAGTACATCAGGATATATGTAATATGTGAGGGGTACATCAGGGTATATGTAATATGTGAGGAGTACATCAGGGTAAATGTAATATGTGAGGATCGCATCAGGATATATGTAATATGTGAGGAGTACATCAGGGTATATGTAATATGTGAGGAGTACATCAGGATATATGTAATATGTGAGGAGTACATCAGGGTATATGTAATATGTGAGGAGTACATCAGGATATATGTAATATGTGAGGAGTACATCAGGGTATATGTAATATGTGAGGAGTACATCAGGGTATATGTAATATGTGAGGAGTACATCAGGGTATATGTAATATGTGAGGAGTACATCAGGGTATATGTAATATGTGAGGAGTACATCAGGATATATGTAATATGTGAGGAGTACATCAGGGTATATGTAGTCTGTGAGGAGTACATCAGGATATGTGTAATCTGTGAGGAGTACATCAGGATATATGTAATATGTGAGGAGTACATCAGGGTATATGTAATATGTGAGGAGTACATCAGGGTATATGTAATCTGTGAGGAGTACATCAGGGTATATGTAATATGTGAGGAGTACATCAGGGTATATGTAATCTATGAGGAGTACATCAGGGTATATGTAATCTGTGAGGAGTACATCAGGGTGTATGTAATATGTGAGGAGTACAGCAGGGTATATGTAATATGTGAGGAGTACATCAGGGTATATGTAATATGTGAGGAGTACATCAGTGTATATGTAATCTGTGAGGAGTACATCAGGGTATATGTAATATGTGAGGGGTACATCAGGGTATATGTAATATGTGTGCAGTACATCAGGGTATATGTAATCTGTGCGGAGTACATCAGGGTATATGTAATCTGTGAGGAGTACATCAGGGTATATGTAATATGTGAGGAGTACAGCACGGTATATGTAATCTGTGAGGAGTACATCAGGATATTTGTAATATGTGAGGAGTACATCAGGGTATATGTAATATGGGAGGAGTACATCAGGGTATATGTAATATGTGAGGAGTACATCAGGGTATATGTAATATGTGAGGAGTACATCAGGGTATTTGTAATATGTGAGGAGTACATCAGGGTATATGTAAGCTGCAAGGTGCACATCAGGGTATATGTAATATGTGAGGAGTACATCAGGGTATATGTAATATGTGAGGAGTACATCAGGGTATATGTAATCTGTGAGGAGTACATCAGGGTATATGTAATATGTGAGGAGTACATCAGGGTATATGTAATATGTGAGGAGTACATCAGGGTATATGTAATATGTGAGGAGTACATCAGGGTATATGTAATATGTGAGGAGTACATCAGGGTATATGTAATATGTGAGGAGTACATCAGGATATATGTAATATGTGAGGAGTACATCAGGGTATGTGTAATCTGTGAGGAGTACATCAGGGTGTATGTAATATGTGAGGAGTACAGCAGGGTATATGTAATATGTGAGGAGTACATCAGGGTATATGTAATATGTGAGGAGTACATCAGTGTATATGTAATCTGTGAGGAGTACATCAGGGTATATGTAATATGTGAGGGGTACATCAGGGTATATGTAATATGTGTGCAGTACATCAGGGTATATGTAATCTGTGAGGAGTACATCAGGGTATATGTAATCTGTGAGGAGTACATCAGGGTATATGTAATATGTGAGTAGTACATCAGGGTATATGTAATATGTGAGGAGTACATCAGGGTATATGTAATATGTGAGGAGTACATCAGGGTATATGTAATATGTGAGGAGTACATCAGGGTATATGTAATATGTGAGGAGTACATCAGGGTATATGTAAGCTGTAAGGTGCACATCAGGGTATATGTAATATGTGAGGAGTACATCAGGGTATATGTAATATGTGAGGAGTACATCAGGGTATATGTAATATGTGAGGAGTACATCAGGGTATATGTAATATGTGAGGAGTACATCAGGGTATATGTAATATGTGAGGATTACATCAGGGTATATGTAAGCTGTAAGGTGCACATCAGGGTATATGTAATATGTGAGGAGTACATCAGGGTATATGTAATATGTGAGGAGTACATCAGGGTATATGTAATATGTGAGGAGTACATCAGGATATATATAATCTGTGAAGAGTACATCAGGATATATGTAATATGTGAGGAGTACATCAGGGTATATGTAATATGTGAGGAGTACATCAGTAGTGGGTGATTGAAGGTCCACCAGGTCTCTACAAATGAAATTAGCAGCGGATCCTGAGTACAGATACGCAGAGACCTAAAGCGTTTTCTCACCGGACACTATGGTCACGGCTATGGAAAATGTAGTCCTTTTTTGCCCAAGGTTGTCTCTTGGGCTTTTGGGGACACAGACGCACAAGATAGCCTCCGAGGCCGCAATAAAGACAGAGTCCCGAAGTGCATCTGTGTGGTCTCTCCTGGGTAGATAGCTTACACTGGTCCATCCTCACAGACTCTTTAGAAGGATCGGCATCTGAGGACAACAGGGGTTGCTGTAAGGTAAAGACCGGACTAGGAAGACCTCACTCCCGATGAACCTCTTGGAGCCGTTCTCGGAGCCTCATCCAGGGTAGACGGCAGATCTTGAGCGGCAAGTTCGTCCTTAATTTTAGGGGACAGTCCATGCCAGAATATAGCCACCAGGGCCTCATTGTTGCAGAACAGTTTTCCCGCCAGGGTATGGAAGTGGATGGCGTACTCGCCCACGGAGATGTCTCCTTGGCGTAAGTTCCGCAAGGAAGCCGCAACAGAGGAGACTCGTCCAGGCTCCTCAAACACTGTGCGAAATGTCCGGAGGAACTCCTGGAACTCATGGGTCTCTGGTCCTTGTCCCTTCCAGATAGGGTTCGCTCATGCAAGGGCCTTGCCAGTAAGAAGAGAGATGATGAAAGCGACCCTTGCACCATCAGACGAAAATGCCCTTGAATACAGGCTGAGGTGGATCTCGCACTGGTTCAAAAATTCACGACAGGTACCTGCGTCTAGCAAACCGAACAATGCCCCAAATTATACCAGTGGTCCTAGTGACTAATATAACAAACCAGAAAAAGAAGCAAGTCACGACCAAGTAATAGAAAAATTACAAACAAACAATCTTTATTACAGTCAATTAGACACCGAGAAAACACATAACAACTGTACACAGTAAAATTACATGGACCCTCGTAAGAAGATGGAATCCAAACATAAAAGCAGCCTGGCCCCCCAGATGTTAAACTGGTCACACGATCAATCAAAAAGCTAAAGTGCATGAATCAATATTTTTAGGCAGGTGCTAGGCATGGTACATTTGCACAGATAGATACCTATATAGAATAAATGCAAAGTAAAGTCTTAGGCAAATATGACATACAATGAGCAGTATACCTACACCTACGCAGTGGAGAATATGCAGGAGATCAGGACCGAGAGGAGAGACCGCTTCTGGACCCGACGCGCGTTTTGCTGGTGCTTCGTCAGGGGTTGATGTCCAAATGCCCCACGTAGCCCTAAATAGTCTTTCCTCTCTAGTGGTTTCAGGTGGAGCAACAGCTGTTTCCCATCGGGTGGCTAGGTGTTCGGCGGCAGTCACCAATGACAGCCGCCAACACACCCCACCAACCCACGATAGCGTCCTATCGTATGATCCCATAATTAGAGTCCCCTCCTCCCGTGCATGCCCCCAGCGGCGCAGCCACGCCAGGCGGGCGGGGAGCAAAGAACTCCCCGCCCGCCCCCAGCGGCACCGCAGCCCGAGGCAGAGGCAGGGAGTGGAGCCGAAAATAAAACCATACATCGATCTATAGAAACAGTATCTACCCAACCCTGGCCAGAAACCAACAAATCTCCCACAAGAATTTGAAAAAAGGAAACAATTAAAAGCCATACAAGTGCCGTTTAAAAGCAGCAGCAGAACCCAAGCGTCCTGTTGCTAAGTAACACTCCAGCACGAGAACAGCGGTTGCTGTCAAAGGTGCTGGAGAGCATAGCACAGCAGTCAAGGCTGAGGTCGCTGTCCAAAGTGCTGAAGTACTCAACACAGCCGTCATATAGGAATAACCAAATAGTCAGAGCTGTCGCTGTCCAGAGTTCTGAAGCTGGCTGTAAGAGCCATAAAGCCGCTCAGAAACTGAGACAAAGTGGCGAAATTATAAAGAAGTGCTGTAAAAGTGAAAATGGACAAGAGTGACCAAAATACAAAGAAAAAAATTATAAATAAAAGTGACAAAAACATGCAAAAATGGTGAAAATCAAACCAAGAGAAAAATAGAAAAGTGAAAGATGTGAAGAAAAATTATTTTAATAATGATGAGAAAAGTAACACAATTATTAATATGCAAATAATAAGCATACACACAAGAAAAGATATATGCACTAAGTAAACCAACGTGTATATGGGCACAGGAACATTAATTAAACCACTATAGACAGATGGCCACAAGAAAAATAAATACATAAAAATTCATAATTCAATATAATAATAAAAAGATATATATAAAAATATAATGGACTAATATATGCCGAAAGTGACAATGTGATAAATACCTGATACAAATCGTAATATGAGTGAGAAAAGGCTAGGGGCAAAAAAAGGGGGGGGGCCAAAAGTCAATAAGTGACCAGGACAATTAGTGATAAATAGACAGGAAACAAATAATGTGAAGTAATAAGTGTGACAGGATGACTACAAAATAGATAAATTTTGACATATGCATAAGCTAATATATGCCGAAAGTGACGATGTGATAAAAACCTAATATTAATGGTAATACAAGTGGGGAAAAGTTAAGGGCAAAAAAAGCAAGACGTCAATAAGTGAATGGGGAAATGAATGAGTAACTGACAGGAAACAGATAATATAAAGTAACGAAGTGACAAGATAACTACGCCATAGATGAATTTTGACATATGTATGGCTCAATACAATTTATTATATCAATCTGTGCAAAGGTAGAACAGGAACTGCTGCCAAAGGGCAAAAGTATACAAACCATGACCGTTTGCATATATGCCCAAATGTAAAACTGATAAAAAAACTTAATGATAAATTCAAACAAACAATTGTATCTATAACCAACAATAAATAAAATAATTAGTGGATCAGGGAGACTCAGCACATCAATGGCCAAAGGTGAAATTGCGAGATAATAATAATAATAATAATCTTTATTTATATAGCGCCAACATATTACGCAGCACTTTACAATTTAGAGGGAACATGAAACAAACAATATCAGACATTACATAGTGACAAAGTTAATTTACAATTCAAATCTGGGGAGTGAGGACCCTGCTCGCAAGAGCTTACAATCTATGAGGAAATAAAGGAGACACAAAGTGTAACAGTGTTTGTTCTGTACAATGGTCCGGCCATTTTTATACACATGCGGTGGTAACAAAGCTGCATGAGCCGGTCACCAGCCAGTATCCGTGTATGACGGACATGAATAGAAGGAGTGTGAGGGAATCTTATTCTGATGATTAATCTAAATGGAGGGCTATGGAAAGGAGTCAGATTAGGGAATGTTATAGGCCTGTCTAAATAGATGTGTTTTCAGGGCACGTTTAAAACTGTGGATATTGGGAATTAATCTGATTGTCTGGGGTAGCACATTCCAGAGGACTGGTGCAGCACGAGAGAAATCCTGGAGACGGTAGTGGGAGGTTCGGATTATGGAGGATTTTAATCTAAGGTCGTTGGCAGAACGTAGAGCCCGAGTAGGGTGGTAGACAGAGATGAGGGAGGAGATGTAAGGAGGTGCAGCACTGTGGAGAGCTTTGTGGGTGAGAGTAATAAGTTTGAATTTTATTCGGAGGGGGATGGGCAACCAGTGCAGTGACTGGCACAGATTAGAGGCGTTGGTGTAGCGGTTGGTCATAAAGATGAGCCTGGCTGCTGCATTGAGGATAGATTGGAGAGGGGAGAGTTTAGTGAGGGGAAGACCGACTAGTAATGAGTTACAGTAGTCAAGACGAGAGTGAATCAGAGCAACAATGAGAGTTTTGACAGTTTCCTCCGTAAGAAAAGAGCGGATTCTGGAGATGTTTTTGAGGTGAAAATGACAGGTGCGTGAAAGTGATTGTATGTGAGGAGTAAAGGAAAGATCTGAGTCAAAAATAACCCCGAGACAGCGGGCGTGCTGCTTAGGAGTGATGATAGTGCCACACACAGAGATGGAGACATCAGGTTTAGGGAGGTTAGTAGATGGTGGGAACACAAGGAGCTCAGTTTTAGAAAGATTCAGTTTCAGATAGAGAGAGGACATGATGTTAGAGACAGCGGACAGGCAATCACTGGTGTTCTGTATTAGAGCAGGGGTGATGTCACGGGAAGAGGTATATAATTGGGTGTCATCAGCGTAGAGATGGTACTGGAAGCCAAATCTGCTGATGGTTTGTCCAATAGGAGCTGTGTAGAGAGAAAAGAGGAGCGGACCTAGGACTGATCCCTGAGGAACCCCGATATCAAGGGGAAGAGGAGAAGAAGTGGAACCAGCAAATGACACACTGAATGAGCGGTCAGAGAGATAGGAGGAAAACCAAGAGAGAGCCGCGTCCTTTAGGCCAATAGAGTGGAGCATGTTAAGTAGGAGTTTGTGGTCTACAGTGTCAAAGGCTGCAGAGAGATCCAAAAGAATCAGGAGAGAGGATTTACCATCCGATTTAGCCGCCAAGAGATCATTTGAGACTTTAGTAAGGGCAGTTTCTGTGGAGTGTAGAGTGCGGAAACCAGACTGTAAGGGGTCAAGAATGGAGTTAGCAGAGAGATAGCGGATAAGGCGAGAGTAGACCAAGCGTTCCAGGAGTTTGGAGATGAAGGGCAGATTAGAGACTGGTCGGTAGTTGGCAGCGCTGGATGGGTCAAGAGTTGGTTTTTTCAATAATGGGTTTATAATGGCATGTTTAAAAGCGGAGGGAAAGAGAGAGGTTAAATATTTTAGTCAGGTGACTAGTGACAGCCGGCGAGAGGGACAGGAGGAGGTGTGAGGGGACAGGATCACTAGGGCAGGTAGTGGGACGAGAAGAAGAGAGGAGCCTCGAGACTTCTTCTTCAATTATTGGGTCAAATGCTGAGAGTGAAGAAGAGGGAGTGCGGGAGGGAAGGGGATCGATGTTACTAGGGGACTGGGAGAGAATATCATGCCGGATGTTGTCAATTTTAACTTTAAAATAAGTGGCCAGGTCTTCAGCACTGAGATCTGTGATCGGTGTCTGCACTTTAGGACTAAGGAGGGAGTGAAAAGTATCAAAGAGACGTTTTGGATTATTAGATAGTGTGGAGATGAGAGAAGTGAAGTAGACTTGTTTGGCGCGGTGAAGGGCAGAGTTGTAAGTTTTGAGCATAAATTTGTAATGGAGGAAATCTGCATCCAAATGCGATTTTCTCCACAGTCGTTCGGCAAATCTCAAGCACCGCTGAAGAAAGCGGGATTGAGGCGTGTGCCAGGGTTGTCGTCGTCTTTGTCGGGTGGTTCGGAGTGTAGTGGGGGCTGCTTCATCCAATGCATTTTTGAGAGTGTTATTGTAAAGTTTGGCCGCCAGATTGGGACAGGAGAGGGAAGAGATAGGGGACAATGAGGACTGTAGACTGTCTATGAGTTTCACAGTGTTAATGGCATGTAGATTTCTGTATGTCTGATACGTAGGGATGACCTGAGGAGGCAGAGAATATTTGATAGTAAAGGAGAGAAGATTGTGGTCAGAAAGCGGGAGAGGAGAGTTAATAAAGTCAGAAACTGAGCAGAGCCGGAAGAAGACCAGGTCAAGTGAATGCCCGTCTTCATGTGTAGGAGAGTTAGTAAGTTGTGACAGACCAAGGGACGAGGTTAAAGATAGAAACTGGGAGGCAGATGAGGAGATTGGGTTATCAATGGGGATGTTGAAGTCACCCATGATGAGAGTGGGTGTTTCAGAGGATAGAAATTGTGGAAGCCAGGCAGCAAAATGATCCAGGAATTGGCGGGGTGAGCCCGGGGGGCGGTAGACAACTGCCACTCGGAGGGAAAAAGGGTGAAAGAGTCTGAGGGTGTAGACTTCAAAAGAGGGAAATGTGAGTGAGGGGACCGGGGGAATGACCTGGAAAGTGCAGTGTGGGGAAAGAAGTATACCTACTCCTCCACCCTGCCTGTTCTCAGGTCTAGGGGCATGAGAGAACTGGAGACCACCATAAGATAGAGCAGCAGGGGAAGCAGTGTCAGACAGGTGTAGCCATGTTTCTGTAAGAGCCAGGAGGTTGAGAGAGTTAGAAAATAAAAGTTTCAGTGTTTTGAAATGCAGCTACAGCAGGGATGAGTTTCATGCAGGAATGAAATGGCGAGATGTCAATCCTAATTCATAATGGGACCATCACAAGAACTTGAGCTGAATCAATGACTCAATGTTGTGTAGTATGGTAATGACCATGCTGCAAAGCAAAAGGATCTATAAAAAAGTATTTTTTACCAAACGCAATACAGCCATGACAATGATTGGCCTCAAATATAAAGGCCAATAAACACACATGTCTAGAGAGGAGAAAGGGGCATATAGGGGATGAAGAATAGGAAGCCCACTATACAGGGACATATAAATATGAATAAAAGAATAAAAACAATTGACAACAAATTAAAAAAGGAGGATAAAATATTGGTGGACACCAATAAAAGAGTGGCAATAATCAAACCAAGAAAAAAAGAGAATAAATATGGCGACCCTACAGAAATGGTACAAAACTGTTATACTCATTGAGACCATACGGGCATAGGGTTCCCAACCTCATAATCCAAGTGGTTTCTTTCTGTCCCAGAGTTTTCTTCCAGTTCTCTCCTCTTGGACCAATGAGTACACGATCGATAGCTCTCACTTTCAAGAGTGATGCATCACAGTTGTGAAATAACCTAAAATGACGAGGAATCTTATTAAGTAGTGATACATCATCAATTTCCATAGCCGCTTGAATGCTCAGTACGTGTTCACGTACTCTCCTACGGAGTTGTCATACCCACATAGATTTTATTGCAGGGACAGATGGAAAAATAAATGACTCCCATGGTAGTACAATCAATGTGGTGCGTGATCTTAAATTCATGCGTGTGGTCAAAATCATAGAATGTTGTTGCCTGTTCGGACAGGCTACACAACGTCCGCATTTGAAGCACCCCCATTTAGGACCTTTGGATCTAAAGGCATAACGGGGTTGTAAACCCCGATGGTAACTATGTACCAGATCCTTAAGGTTTTGGGCTCTCCTAAACGTAATAGAAGGGATAGGTGGGAGCAGCTTGCCCAAAGTGTGGTCCTGTTGGAATATTGGGCAAAATTTTTTCATTATCCCTAGGATTTCCTCAGATTTACAGTTAAAATCGGTGAAAATGGTACATGCGTCTCCATCATAGCGGTCAGGAAGTGGCAAAGAAAAACGGGGATGAACACTGCCAGGAGGTGTAGTCTGAGGATCAGTACTGCCAGGAGGTGTAGTATGAGGAACAGCAGCTTGTGCCTCCTGCCGTTGTGCGAGAATGTTCGAGGCCTGGAGGAGTTGGTTCTGTCGAGATCGGAGGTCAAGCATATCTGCCCGAATCTCTTGTGACGTCGTCATTGTCTTGGATCGACCAGCGGGGTCCATGGCCTGAGTATACTGTCACGTAGGGTTCGTGCACCCACTGGGCCGTACCGCCTTGGCAGTATGGAAGCTGGCCAACAGGGCGCAGGTCACAGTCTATAGTTCTTATAGGTACCTGTGGCAGCTCGGACAGTAGCAAGGCAGGCATGGCTGGGTCTAGGTAGCAGGCAGACGTCGTGCGTGGAGTAGCAGGACAGGCGTAGAATACAGCACAGAACGACAACAGCACAGCACAGCACTTGACCAGGATAGCAGGGAATTACAGGGAACTCTGAGAACTGGAAAACGCTAGGAGACCATTAGATTAGACAAACTAGGATATGACAAAGAACGCTCAGGCAAGGATCAGAAGGGCAGAGGTCTTCTTACAGTCCAGGAAATCATGTAAGTTGATGATTGTTTTCATGTGTGCGCGCTGGCCCTTTAAGAGTGGGCACGAGCGTGCGCGCACACCCTATGGGACACAGCGGACTGGAGCGGAAGTGAGCACTGGCGTCTCCTAGGAAGGAGATGGGGACCAGCGCTCACAGATCCATGGCTGCGGGCGTCGAGAGGTAAGTAAACCGATGGACGCTACAAAATCATTGTGGTTACCTGTGCGCTGCCATTGTATATCTGCTTGTTAGGATGACACTATGTAGCCGTTTATATCTCTTAGTAGCAGCTGTATGGTCTCAATAAACGCTGCTGATACAATTTACAGCAGTGTTACCATGCACAAAGTTTTTGATTATTAGGAATACAGAATTTAAATTTGGAAGCTGTCCTTTCCTCCTATTCCCATTTTTATTTCTGTATTCACCTCTGTGAGCTATTGGAAGTACCAGTGGCAGCCAAGGAGGTGAATAATATCTGACTTACTAACCACATAAAAATAATTAAAAAAAAAACAACAATAAATAATACAAATATTAATGGGATTTGAAAATACATTTTTGATGTTCGCAACAGAGGGACCGTTCGCCATATATCCCCTTGGTAGCCAAATCTGCCTTCTGGTGCCAGTTCTATCTCATAAGAGATCAAACGATCCAAGTAACTTTTGTCCTTTTTTCTTAACCCCACCTCTTTTTCCTATTATTTACTACACGTGTATGGAGCCTTCAGTGTCTAAGTCTACAGTCACATAAGGACACCCCATGTAATTTTCTTTTTACATTTGTTAACATGTGTATCAATATTTAATCTTCATTCACACAATATAAAAAGAAAAAAGCGGACAGAAAATAAAGTATAAATTCAATTTTCAATAATTTTTTAAACAAACAAAATATAACCACGTCACAGATGTGCCACTTCCTTCTATGGCTCAAATACCTGGTTCTGCATCTTTTGTAAAAACAACCTCCAGCAGGCGTTTGTTTTATAAGGCCTCATTCACACTTGCGTATTTTGCATCAGTATTTTTAAGCAAAAACTGGATTACTATCGGAATTACTCACCGCCCAACGGCTGCAGCCATGGATCTGTGAGCGCTGGCCTGCATCTCCTACCCAGGAGATGCCAGCGCTCGCTTCCGCTCCGTTCTGCTATGTCCCGTAGGGCGCACACACGCTCGTGCCTGGCCTTAAAGGGCCAGCGCGCACACATGAAAATAATCATTAATTAACCCATGATCACCCTGGACTATAAAAAGGGCTCTGCCCTTTCACTTATTGCCTGAGCGTTGTGTTTACCCGTGTAAGTCTTGCAAATGGTCCCTTAGTGTTATAATCTTCCCAGTGTTCCCGTACCTGCTACCTGTATCCCGTGCTACTGTTGTTCCTGTGCGTTAGAAGGTTGGAGTCGTGTTGTGCCATCGGTCACCCCTGCTGTGTTACACTACTCCTGGTGTCTGCTGCCAAGGTCACATCTGAGCCTAGCCATTACTACTGTCCAAACTGCTACAGGTACCTTTGTGCTTGGACTATATAGACATTGACTTGGTGCCCTGTTTGGCCAGCTGCTATCCCGCTACGGCCCAGTGGGTCCACATACCCACAGATCGTAACAGACATTACAGTCTACTAGTCTCTTATATGGGAGATTTTGTTTCCTTATCTTTCATGGGGAACATGCACAACCAGTTCTACACCCTCCCCAATCTTAAGGATATTTAGAACTAGGCTTTGCCTTGGCCATTCCAGAACCCGCCATTTTTTTTTTTTATGGCCATTCCTTGGTGGGTTTACTGGTATTGCCATGTTCCAAAGTCTACTTTAAGCTGAACTTAAGGCTTATAACTCACATTATACTCAAACAGCCTCTGCCAATGTAGAGTTCATAGTGGATTCTAGGATGATGAGTTCCCCAGGTCCTGATGAAGCTTAGCAGTCCCAAACCATAACCTTTCCTCCAACATACTCTCAAGTCATTTATTTTGTTCTCGAGAAATACGGTCTATAACTTATGCCAAGCATGCTTTCTGGTGAAATATGGTCTATAATTTATGGCAAACATGTCTTCTAGTACTGGGGACAAATAACTTTTTGATTCTTTCTTCCACAGCAGACTTTTCCAGAAGTCATGTTTTTTGCCTAGATGTTCACGAGTAAACTTTAGTCTTGCCCTGATGGTTTTTCTGGATAGCTAAGCTTTTTCTTTTGTCACACCCCATGTAGTATTAATTTTTGAAGCCTTTTTTGCAATGTTAGACATAAAGAGTGGCAAAATCTGCATGTAAATCTTTAAAGAAATTCTGGGAATCTCAGAAACTTCTCTCAGCATCTTGTGTTCTGCTACTGAGACAGACTGGCCTGGACAAATTAGCAGTTGTATGAAATCTCCACCTGTAGATGGTTTTCTGAACAGCGGAATGATTGACAGCTAATACTTTGGATATCTTCCCTTTCTTGTATCATAGACATCAATAACCATTCTGAAGGCGTCAGAGCGCTCTGGATCTCGGAATGGCGATACCACACATTTCAATAACAAAGGGCAAACCAAACGTCAGAGGTTTAAATGAGACACATTCCTCCTAGATCCTCTCTGAGGCTGGAATCACACACATAGTTTTTTTTTTATGCCAAAGCCAAGAGTGTATTAAAAAGAAATGTGAAATATAAGTGAAGGTCTTATACTTCTCTTTCCAGCTAGATCCATTTCTGGCTTTGAGGTGGTTTTTCATGTTTTTTTTTTTTTTTGTCAAATTCCAGTCCACAAATAGCAGCTTTTGTTTGAGAAATGTCTGCAGCTGTCCGATTTATTTTAATGGGGCTTTCAGAATCTATGTGCGTGCTGCATAACTGAAACAACCCCACTCAGATGTATAGAATGAATTTCAGTTTCAGAAAGTTCTGCTACAAATCTGCATGAACTGAATCTACCCTGAGGGTAAGAACACACAGAGCGGCAGCCGCAACCATACCCACATAGGTGACAAACGGACACTCGATTTAGCAGGTAAGTACTGTGACAGTATCATAGAATACATGTCAGTTAATTGCGGCGTTACATAGATGATATCCTGGTGGTTTGGAGTGGTGCTGTCTCCAACCTACAAGATTTCATCCGCTTGCTTAATAACAATGTCCTTAATCTTAAACGGACATTGGACTTTGACTATAACTGAATACCTTTTTTTGGACATTAGAATATACCAGGATGCAAAAGGAGAGTTAAATACCGACCTCTATAGAAAAGAGTCTATGACATGGACTAGAGACTTTTACAACATTCTGGAATAAAAAAAAATGCAGGGCATTGAAACCATGGTGATCTCCTTCCTGGCAATTTAATTTGCCATTTCCTTGCACTATTGATGCCAACAGAGACATTGAATCCGATACAATTTGCAACAATAGTGACAGGCATTTCTTAGTACTAGCAACCACAGTTTGTAAGGACCGTTGGATAGCAACCATTTACCAAGGCTAATTTTGGCCCTTACCAGTGCAGTATTAGGGGTCCTCTGCACTTAGATTAATGTAGACCTACATTGGAAATTTTTATATAAAATAAAATTTCTTGTATGTCAATTTAATAAAGTTTATTACTTTACTTTTAAGTTCATAGAACCACAAACTATTCCCTGCTTCCCTTCCCTTTATTACCCCATTCTTAACATGAATACGGCTTCTCCCCTGTGTGACTTCTCTCATGTGTAACAAGATGTGATTTATCTGTAAAACATTTCTCACATTCTGAACATGAATATGACTTTTCCCCTGTGTGTCTTCTTGCATGCATAACAAGATGTGATTTATCTGTAAAACATTTCCCACATTCTACACATGAATACGGCCTCTCTCCTGTGTGAATTCTCTTATGTACAACAAGGCTTGATTTATGTGAAAAACATTTCCCACATTCTGAACATGAATACGGCTTCTCTCCTGTGTGAATTATTTTATGTGCAACAAGATTTGACTTTTCTGTAAAACATTTCCCACATTCTGAACAAGAATACAGCTTCTCTCCTGTGTGACTTCTCTCATGTTTAGCAAGAGTTGATTTTTGTGTAAAACGTTTCCCACATTCTGAACATGAATATGGCTTCTCTCCTGTGTGAATTCTCTCATGTGCAACAAGATGTGATTTATCTGGAAAACATTTCCCACATTCTGAACATGAATACGGCTTCTCTCCTGTGTGACTTCTCTCATGTTTAACAATACTTGATTTATCTGTAAAACATTTCCCACATTCTACACATGAATACGGCCTCTCTCCTGTGTGAATTCTCTTATGTACAACAAGGCTTGATTTATGTGAAAAACATTTCCCACATTCTGAACATGAATACGGCTTCTCTCCTGTGTGAATTATTTTATGTGCAACAAGATTTGACTTTTCTGTAAAACATTTCCCACATTCTGAACAAGAATACAGCTTCTCTCCTGTGTGACTTCTCTCATGTTTAGCAAGAGTTGATTTTTGTGTAAAACGTTTCCCACATTCTGAACATGAATATGGCTTCTCTCCTGTGTGAATTCTCTCATGTGCAACAAGATGTGATTTATCTGGAAAACATTTCCCACATTCTGAACATGAATACGGCTTCTCTCCTGTGTGACTTCTCTCATGTTTAACAATACTTGATTTATCTGTAAAACATTTCCCACATTCTACACATGAATACGGCTTCTCTCCTGTGTGAATTCTCTTATGTACAACAAGGCTTGATTTATGTGAAAAACATTTCCCACATTCTGAACATGAATATGGCTTCTCTCCTGTGTGACTTCTCTCATGTTTAACAAGACTTGATTTATCTGTAAAACATTTCCCACATTCTACACATGAATACGGCCTCTCTCCTGTGTGAATTCTCTTATGTACAACAAGGCTTGATTTATGTGAAAAACATTTCCCACATTCTGAACATGAATCAAGCTTCACTCCTGTGCAAATTCTTCGGTTTGTAAAACGACCTGAGCTTTTTGGAAACTGCTCACCACATTGAAACTTTTTACCCCCTTTCTGAGCTGTACTTCTGGTAACTATCTGTGATTGCTCAGGAGAAGATTCCTCGTGATTAGTGAAATTATATGATAGATCTGTTCTGTGAAATCCTGGATGTACATTAAGGGTAATGAGGTTTTCTCCTGAAGACTGCTGCATAATGTTTTCATCTTCTACTTTATAATTGATCGATAACGTGAAGTTTCCCTCAGAATTCGTACTGGGATTTTCTGTTAGGATTAAAAATGTATTGTGTGATTTTGTTACAAAACACAAAAGTTTACATATTTCTAACATTCAAATTAGGCTGGAAACACAAATGCAGTGTTTTGAGCCAAAGCCAAAAGGTAGATAAAGCAGGAGGGAGATGTTTAAAGAGGCTCTGTCACCAGATCATAAATGCTCTATCTCCTACATAATCTGATTGGCGCTGTAATGTAGATAGCACTGGTTTTTATTTTGAAAAACGATCATTTTTGAGCAAGTTATGAGCTAGTTTAGATTTATGCTAATGAGTTTCTCAATGGACAACTGGGCGTGTTTTTACTTTTTACCAACTGGGTGTTGTACAGAGGAGTGTATGAGGCTGACCAATCAGTGTCCTACACTTCTCACTGTTCCAGCCCAGCATGATCCACAGCACAGTGTGATTGTGCAGTGAAAGAAGCTGGGCTGGAACAATAAGTTTTTCAAAATAAAAACCACTGCTGTTATCTACATTACAGCGCCAATCAGATTATGTAGGAGATAGGACACTTATAATCGGGTGACAGAACCTCTTTAAGCAATGCCTTTTGAATCGACCACTGGTTTCAGCCCAAAAACCTGCCTCAAAAACTATATGTGCGATTCTAGCCTTATAACGCTTTAAAACCTGACTTGATAATTTTTTTTCAGTTGAAAAGTAGAACCTTGTCCGGCAATGACGTCTGCCCTCTGCCAACACATTTGACCCTTTAACCCCTTAGTGACCACCAATACGCCTTTTTACGGCAGTCACTAGGGGGCTTTAGGCTAGGCAGCCACGTTTTCATGGCAGCGTTTTAGCCTAAAGTAGCGCCAAATGATTTAATTTAAGCTCCATTCCCTCAGCTACCGGAGGTAGCTGAGGGCTCGGAGCAAAGACCAGAGGCCATAACGAGTGGTCTCTGGTCAGGGTATTGCTGTGATTCGTTAAATCACAGCACTCACCGCAGGTTGCCGATTCCTCACCCTTTTTCCTCTAAAGAATAACTCCTGGGAGAGGAGAGAGAAAGGGTAATAAATGTTAAACAAAGCCCCCCTCCCACTGCCGATTCCCCCTGCTACATTGTTAAAATAAAAGATGGCGCATGCATGCGCAGATATTAAGCTCTGTCCAAGCTGCCTGTGGCAGCAGCTGGCACAGCAACCATCAGGGACCATTCTGACAGGTTTATCACAGAGATCACCTGATCTTGGACCAATCACAGACCGTTATTTTTATAACACAGCCAGGACTTGGGCTGTGTTTCTCTCTACTCTAATTGCAGTTGTTTTGTGAGAGAAGAAATAAATCAGTCTGCGTCCTGTGCTGTGAAAAAGAAAGTTAAAAAAACACCGCGATAACCGACTATCATGTATATATATTATTATATATGTATAATAATAATAATATATAGATTAGGGTCAGTGCTAGATTAGGGTTAGGATTTAGGGCTGTAATAGCAGTAATGCTAGATTAGGGCTTAATTAGGGTTAGGGCTTTATTTTATTTCATTTTGTACGTTTGTTATAAAAAACACATACTAAAAAAACACAAAACATCTTAGTGTTATTCTTAGGTTACTTTAGGTTCTAGTAGGACTTATTGTATAGGGTGTGTGCGTGAATGAATAAAATTGTGTGTATATATATATATATATATATATATATATATATATATACACACACATACATACATACATACATACATACATACATACATACATACACACACACACACACACACACACACACACACACACACACACACACACACACACACACACACACCACAGAAGAAAGTGGGACATAGAATAAGATTAAAAACACAAAAAAAGGCCAAACTCACAAATTGGGCAGGTATAATCCCAGCAGGACGCAGCCAGGTCAAAAATGCTGCCGAAGGAAAGTGCTCAGGTGTGTTAAATAATAATAGCCACTCCCACTGGCATTGAGGGGAGTGTCGTGTGGTGGATGGGATGTGTAATAAAAAAATAAATGAATTGTGTGTAATGTGCAAGTAGTAATAATATGTGTAAAATATGGGGGGCAGTACTGAGTATAGTGCATAAGGGTCCGGAATGTGAGTGATGTGTGAAGTGTGGGTGCAGTGTGTGAAACATGGAGGGATAATGCATAAATCATGAGGCGTAGGTTATATAGCCAGGTAGCAGCCTATTTGTAACGCTATGTGATACATAGAGCGGGCTAACCGGCTTGCTATGCCAAACAGCAACACAACATGCTCTCCCAGCATTGGAGACCTGGCTGCGTCCAAAAGGTAGTAAATATAATGCAAATAACCATGACAAATACATGGGGTATTGGTAGTCATTTTGGCCAAAAGAACGCAAGCTCGCAATTCTCATCAAGGATCCCCACACTTGCGAGTTCCTAACTGGAACTTTTCGTTCCAAACTTGAAGCTACACACCAGAGAAAAAAATGGGACATAGAATAAGATTAAAAACACTGTTGCTGTTTGGCATAGCAAGCAGGTTAGCCCGCTCTATGTATCACATAGCGTTACAAATAGGCTGCTACCTGGCTATATACCCTACGCCTCATGATTTATGCATTATCCCTCCATGTTTCACACACTGCACCCACACTTCACGCATCACTCACATTCCGGACCCTTATGCACTATACTCCGTACTGCCCCCTATATTTTACACATATTATTACTACTTGCACATTACACACAATTCATTTATTTTTTTTACACAACCCATGCACCACACGCCACTCCCCTCAATGCCAGTGGGAGTGGCTATTATTATTTAACATACCTGAGCACTTTCCTTCGGCAGCATTTTTGACCTGGCTGCGTCCTGCTGGGATTATACCTGCCCAATTTGTGAGTTTGGCCTTTTTTTGTGTTTTTAAATAATATATATATGTCTCAGAGAATGTACTGTGCAGAGCAAGCCTACACCTTGCTATGCTCCGACAGTTCTGAATCGACAGTGACGATTCTAATTCCACCACTGGACCCCATAGCCCTGTGGTGGTAGATACAGCAGACGCTGTCGAGGTGTCAAGTGCAGGGCTGAGTGTTGTAGTCCCTCCTGCAGTGTGGGATCCCGCACTATAATCCCCCCCCCCAAGTAGCCCAATTGAAAGAGACTCCAGGAATTAATTTCAATGTCGCAAATTTTACCCGCTATGATGTTTTTTCATTTATTCGTATGTGATGCACTTCTACAATTAATTGTACGGAAGACTAATCTTTATGATAGACAATTTGTTCGGCAAAAGCCTGCATGTATTTATTTAAGAATGTGGAACTGCACAAATGTCCCAGAAATGAAAACATTTCTAGGCATTACTCTCAATATGGGCTTTCTTAAAAAAAAAAACATCTGTCCGGTCCTACTGGACCTCTAGTGCTGTCCACGCTGTCTCTGTATTTGTAGCAGTGTTGTCCAGAAATCGCTATGAAGC
Source organism: Rhinoderma darwinii (assembly GCF_050947455.1). NCBI lineage: Eukaryota > Metazoa > Chordata > Amphibia > Anura > Rhinodermatidae > Rhinoderma > Rhinoderma darwinii. The sequence continues at coordinate 664,507,581 of NC_134687.1, forward strand.
CCTAATGTGGTTTATGCATTTTACCAAGAATTCTGAAGTTCCCCCAAGATGTGACCCAGGCTATGATCAGCTTAATAAATTAAGACTATTAATCGTCCTTCTAAGGGATTTATTTCTAAATTTGTATACCCCTGACCAAAATGTATCTGTAGATCAATCACTTATGAGCTTTAAAGGCCGTCTTTCTTTTCGTCAGTTCATCCCCTCCAAACGAGTCAGATATGGGGTAAAATTAAACAGTGTGCGAGAGCACAACGGATAAACCTGCGGGTTTAAAATCTATAAAGGCAGGGACCACTAAATTCATCCCCCAGGCTGCCCAGAAACTATTAGCATCTCTGGCAAAATAGTGTGGAACCTAATGGAGCCATTTCTGAACCAAAGGTACCACGTATATATAGACAAATTTTATACAAGTGTTGCCCTTTATAAATCCCTCCATGCTGCAAATACATTGCCTGTGGGACAGTACGGAAAAAGAGAGTGGGATTCCCACAACAGTTGGTGTCCAGGTGTTTGGAAAAAGGAATATCCATGGCACTTGCAAGTGAGGAATTACTTGCAGTGAAGTGGAGCGACAGGAAGGATGTCTACATGCTGTCCACTGCATTCGGACACCACGGTGACAATTAGAGAGATGGGGGGGGGGGGGGTACCACTGGAAAGCGGAATCCTGTCTGGGTAACAGACTACAATAAATTTATGGGGGGGGGTGTAGAAATTTCCGACCAGGTGATTCACCCTTACCTGGTGAAGCGAAAAATAAGGCCTGCTACAAAAAGGTAGCAATCTACCTAATTCAGATAGCTACCTATAAGAGTTTTGTTCTTTTCAAAAAGGACCAAGAAACGCTCACTTTTCTTCAGTACCAGGAGCAGGTTATTGAGCGTCTCCTTTTTGATTCCACTATACCTGCGAGTCTGAATATGTGCGTAGAATTTCAGAGCACCACTTTTTACACCCTGTCCCTTCCACCGAGACCCATAAGTATCCCAGTAAAAGGTACCGGGTAGGTAGTAAGCATGGAAAGAGGAGGGATACCCGCTTTTACTGCCCCATGTGTCCATAAAACCAGTTTCCAATTACTAATATTAACACCAAAAAAAAGAGGGTGGGGGTCTTTTTAGGGAGTCAATTTCTTTATATTTTCTTTTCTCCCTTTACCTCCATGAAAGCACCACAGGAGTTGCCTATTGATCCTAATAGGAACAGGAAAACACGAGAGGTTAAAAGCCTCTCCCACACCAGTGATTTCCTGTCCCTACATGGGAACCAACATGAGAGAGGTGAGGGAGATGAGGCCTTCTTACCAGGGCAGTAGGTCGATCGGCACTTTCCTTCCTCCTCTTTTCAGATGCCGGAGGACCCGTTCTCCGGAGCGGGTCCTCATATGACCGGATCCTGCCCTCCAGGGGAGTATAAGCTGGCAGTCTAACATGATCTGTGCGGGTTCGGTCTCCCTTGGGAGGTCCCTAACCAGGTCCTCCATGTGCGCCCCACTTCCGGCGGAAGTGACGAGGGACAAGAAACCGGAAATAACGCTGCTCGGCGCAAAATTCAAATGGTAGCCCTGTATCTGTGGTCTGCTATAAAGGTAAGGCAATATTTTCTTCTTTCCTGTTTATTGTTTCTGCTATCCTTACAGTATGCCTGAGACTGACATGACCTCTCTCTCTCTCTCTCTCTCAGTTGGCAGAGCCTAACGCTGCCCCTGGTCCTGTGAGTATTACTCTTAAAGGGACAGTGTCATGATTTTTTTTTTCTTCATTTGTGTTTTTATTTAATAAAATATTAACTTTATTTTTTTATAGGCGGAAAGCAGGTGTCATTATGAAGACCAGCCATACTGCAGGTAAGGTGTGTGTCTCTTGTCGGTCTCTCTCTCACAGCCTCCCCCGCTCGCGGCCCCCCTGCTCGCACACCTGCTGTAACTGCGTGTGTGTATGTATGTATGTATGTATGTATGTATGTATGTGTAGCAGAGCTGTGTGTATGTGTAGCAGTGCTGGGTGTGTGTATGTGTGCGTATCAGAGCTGTGTGTGTGTGTATGTGTGCGTAGCAGAGGGGTGTGTGTGTGTGTGTGTGTGTAGAAGAGCGATGTGTGTGTGTACGTGCACAGCAGAGGTGTGAGTGCAGGGGGGGTTGTGTGCAGGGTTCTTGTGGGAGGAGGTTGTGTGATGGAGGGCGTTTGTGGGGGGGGGGGAGCGTGATCTTTTGCATGGCCGTGTGGGGGGTGCGTGCAGGGTGCTGTTGTGGGGGTTGTGTGCAGGGTTCTTGTGAGGGGTTGTGTGATGGTTTGCGTGGGCGTGTGTGTGTGGGGGGGGGGTTTGTGTGCAGGGTGCTTGTAGGGGCGTTGTGTGGGGGAGGGTGCATGCAGGGTGCTTGTGGGGACCTCTAGTATTTATTGTGAGGAGCAGACATCTGCTGTAGGTGAGTATAAGTATTTATATTTTTCACATTAGTAACTTGAATTTTTGTGTTTTGCATGTTCCGCTGGACCTATTGGACTACATCGTAGATTCTTTGGACTACTGCGATGATCTACGTTTTTTTTTAAATAAAATGGTTAGCGAGGATTGTGTGGGGAGGTTTTATTTCAATAAAAATATTTTCTTATGTCTCTGTTTTTAATCCTCTACTAGCGCCTTGGTAATGGTAGTTGTCTTTTTGACGACGTCCATTACTAAGGCGGGGCTTGGTGTTACATAGTTACATAGTTAGTACGGCTGAAAAAAGACACATGTCCATCAAGTTCAACCAAGGGAAGGGAAAAGGGAAGGAAAAATTTCTACACATAGGAGCTAATATTTTTTTGTTCTAGGAAATTATCTAACCCTTTTTTAAAGCCATCTACTGTTAGCCAGTAAAAAGCTAGCACTAACCCTCATTATTACCCCGGTACCCACCGCCACCAGGAGTATCGAGAAGAGCCGGCTATGATCCAGTACCCGACCATCTGTTGTGATGGCCGGGCACTGGGACAGCCGCAGGCTGGAATTATCAGGCTGAGAAAGGGCCAGAAAGCGTGGGCCTTCCCACCCTGGTAATGCTCGGCTGCTGCTGTGTCGTACCTGGCTGGTTATGAAAATGGGAGGGACCCCACGTAGTTTTTAAAAAAATTAATAAAAATTAAACCAAAAAATTACGTGGGGTCCCCCCCATTTTTTATAACCAGCCAGATACAACACAGCAGCAGCCGAGCATTACCAGGGTGGGAAAAGTCAAGTTTTTTGTCCCTTCCCGGCCTCATAATAACAGCCTGCGGCTAACCCACTGCCCGGCCTTCACTACAGATGGTCGTGTACTGGATCGTACCCGGCTCCTCCTGATACCTCTGGTGGCGGTGGGTACCGGGGTAATAATGGGGGTTAGCATTAGCCTTTTTACTGGCTAACATTAAGCCCCGCCTAAGTAATGGATGTCGTCAAACAGACAACTGCCATTACTAAGGCGCTAATAAAGTATTAAAAATACAGAGACATAATAAAATATTTTGATTGAAATAAAAACTCCCCCACACAATCCTCGCTAACCATTTTATTTAAACAAAAAACGTAGCTCATCGCAGTAGTCCACCGAATCTACAACGCAGTCCAATAGATGCAGCAGAACCTACAAAAAAAACAAAGTTAGGACTCAACAACACTTCAGTGAAATGCTTCAGTGTGCTATCCGTAACGGAAAGCGCACTGAACCATTCATTTCTATGGGGCCATGAACACTTCCTTTTTATTTGCGTTTTATGTTTCTGTGTGCGCTTTTTGCACGTTTTTGGGCGCGTAGTTAGGACTCCTACTGACTCTGTGAACATTTGGCGCATTTTATGCACCAAAGAATTGATCCAACGCTTCTTTTTTACGCAACACGTTTTTTAAAATCGCTTGCTTTCCCATTGATGTAAATAGGAAGCTTAATCAAGCAGGACTGTTTTTTTCACGTGTTTTTTTTTACACATTTTGTGTGCGCTTTTTGGCGCATAAGTAGGACATTTGGCACGTTTTACGTGCAAAGCAATTGACTGGACACCTCTTTATTTTAAAAAGTGCGTTGTATGTATTAACAGCGCGTTTACCAATTATGTAAATAAAAAGCGTAATCAAGCGTTTTTTGATGTGGTTTTTGTCACGTAAAATGCGCCAAAAAACACGTCAAATACACGCCGCGTGAACCTGTCAACTGAATAGTCATTCACCACAGGAGCTTCCCTCTTGACTTTCATCATTCTGAGCGTTTTGGTGTGTCCGAGGCTCTGCCAGCTACATTGTAAAAAGCTCTCCCAAAATGCCAGCCGGACAATGCTTAGCAATTTGAAGACGCCTTTTCCTGGCTTGTAGCCAAAAATAGGGAGGGGGGGGGGTGAGTCTCCCTCCCACATTTACGGCAGCTGTGAGTCAGCTTGCTTTCCCTTATTCACCTTGCTGTAATTCTGGGAAGTGCTCCTTCTGGTGGCCAACATAGGAAACCATGTCAAATTATTATTTCATTTTTAATACCATCCACCTTGTGGAAGAGAAAAACAAAATACAGCAAAAAAACGTAAAAAATATAATAAAAAGAAGTAACTTACTTAAAAAAACAAATTCGCGTCACATTCCCTTTAAAGTGTAGCTAAACGTTCGACAAACTTCTGACATGTCATAGTGCCGTGTCAAGTTTGTATTGGTGGGGGTCCAAGCACGGAGACCCCCACTAATCGCTAGAACGAAGCAGCCGAAGCGTTCGTGTTAGCGCTCAGCTGCTTCGTGTCTGTTCGGCTTTTTCCGGAAATGAATGTATCGGTGTACGGACTGAATAGAAAGTCTATGAGCCCGTACTCCGATACATCGGCTTTCCGGAAAAAGCCGAACAGAAATTAAGAAGATGAGCGCTTACTCGAGACCTTCAGCTGCTTCGTTCTAGCGATTGGTGGGGGTCTCCGTGCTTGGACCCCCACCAATACAAACTTCTGACATGGCACTATGACATGTCAGAAGTTTGTTGAATGTTTAGCTGCACTTTAAGGGCTTTTTATGAATACCATTGTGGGGTACATGCAACTTTTTAATCATTTTTTGTTCAATTTTTTTTAGGCAAACTGATCAAAAAACAGCATTTTATTTTTTTTAAATGTGGCATTCCCTGTTCTGTATAAATCATATTACCTTTATCCTGTCGGCTATTTTTATAATTTTTTTTTATTTTATTGATTGAGCAGAGTAAAGGCTTGGTTGTAGTTTTTATTGGTACATACGACTTTTTGATCGAATTTTATTACAATATTTTTTAGCGCAAAGGTGATCAAAAAATAGCGGTGTTCACCATGCGATTTAAATAACGTTATATTGTAATAATTCAGACTTTTTACGGATGCTGTGATACCAATTTTGATTATTTTCTACAATACTTTAGAGGAAAAGTGGGAAAAGGTTTTTATTTATTTTTTGGACACCTCTAAAAAAAAACTTTATTTAAAGAGACTGTCACCACATTATAAGTGCCCTATCTCCTACATAATGTGATCGGCGCTGTAATGTAGGTGACAGAAGTGCTTTTTACTTAGAAAAACAATCTATTTTTACCACATTAGGAGCGATTTTAGCTTTATGCTAATTAGTTTCTTAATGCCCAAGTGGGCGTTGTACAGAGGAGTGTATGACGCTGACCCATCAGCGTCATGCACTTCTCTCCATTCATTTAGTCAGCGCATAGTGACACTGCATTGTTCGCTATGTGCTGTCTAATACTGACATATTAACGTTACTGAAGTGTTTAGACAGTGAATAGACATTCCTTCCAGCCAGGACGCGATGTCTATTCACAATCCCGGCACTTCGTTAATGTTTCTGTGGTACTTGCAGCAGAGCAAGCGTAATCTTGCCAGATCTCGCTGTAAATGACAGGTTACAGCGAGATTACGCTTTGCTCTGCTGTAAGTACCAAACAAATGTTAACGAAGTGTCGGGATTGTGAATAGACATTGTGTCCTGGCTGGAAGGAATGTCTATTCACTGTCTAAACACTTCAGTAACGTTAATATGTCAGTATAAGACAGCACATAGCGAACAATGCAGTGTCACTATGCGCTGACTAAATGAATGGAGAGAAGTGCATGACACTGATGGGTCAGCGTCATACACTCCTCTGTACAACGCCCACTTGGGCATTAAGAAACTAATTAGCATAAAACTAAAATCGCTCCTAACGTGGTAAAAATATATTGTTTTTCTAAATAAAAAGCACTGCTGTCACCTACATTACAGCGCCGATCACATTATGTAGGAGAAAGGGCACTTATAATGTGGTGACAGAGTCTCTTTATCTATTTTTAACACTTTTTATTAGTCCCTGCACAGGATTTGAACCAGCGATCGTCAGACATACTAATGTATTGTATTATTCTCATTTTTAAAAGCTCCTGGTGCCCCTCCCAAAATCTGATGCTAAGACTAGTGCATAACCAGAGTCATAGATCACCTTGTAGAGAACTTCTATGTGCAGTCACAGCTCCCTCAGCTCCGGCACTATGTATAACAAATTGTCTGACGTGTTACTGTAATGTAGAACAAAGGAGGAACCCCACCTTAACAAACCTCCCAATTCACTTTCTAAATTCATTATTACTGACCTCTGGTAACACCTCCTGGAATTTCCTCCTCCACTTCACTCTTACACGGGTGATCGCCCCTCACCCGCTCTTCTTCATCCTCCACTTTATTAGTCAAATCTTCCCCCTGATTTCACATATGTAACAATTCAGTACAATACAGCAGAGAGTGCGAAGAATCTAACAGATCAACATAAGAAACCACCAAAATCTATGACCACATCTATGACCGCAGGACAAAAAAGCTCCACACCCCCTATATAGATCTGGTATAGGGCTCAGCTTCATCTACCTGATGATTCTCTGGGACATTGTGATTTTCCTCTGGACAGTCCTGGGAATACAGAGGACTGGGACTTCTCTCTGGTGGATTTCTCCTACTGGATCCATCTGTAGGAAACACACAGTGACTGAATACCTGACTACTGTATATCTGTCTGTATATCAGACACTTTTCTCTACACCAGCAATTCCATGTTTATTTAATCAAAGTCTAAGGCCTCATTCACACGACAGGGTCCGAGTGTCGGCCGGGAAAATCGGCCGTTTTTCCCGGCCGGTTTGCATCCGATTTGCATCCGTTCCGATTCCGTTCCGGGCCGAGTTGCCGTTTTTACCGGCCGATTTGGACCCGATTTGCATCCGTTTTTTTCCCTGTCCGTTTTAAAATCGGATGAATTTCATTTAAATTTGTTGCCACACACAGCCCTTTGTAGATAATGCCACAGCCCCCCTGGTAGGTAATGCCACCCAGCCCCCTGTTGGTGATGCCACACTGCCCCCTGTAGGTAATGCCACCCAGCCCCCTGCAGGTAATGCCACCCAGCCCCCTGTAGGTGATGCCACACAGCCCCCTGTTGGTGATGCCACCCTGCCCCCTGTAGGCGATGCCACCCAGCCCCCTGTAGGAATACCACCCTGTCCCCTGTAGGTAATGCCACCCAGCACCCTGTAGGAATACCACCCTGTCCGCTATATGTCATGCCACCAAGCCCCCTGTAGGCGATGCCACCAAGCCCCCTGTAGGCGATGCCACCCAGCCCCCTGTAGGAATACCACCCTGTCCCCTGTAGGTAATGCCACCCAGCACCCTGTAGGAATACCACCCTGTCCGCTATATGTAATGCCACCAAGCCCCCTGTAGGCGATGTCACCAAGCCCCCTGTAGGCGATGCCACACAGCCACCTGTAGGCGATGCCACACAGCCACCTGTAGGCGATGCCACACAGCCACCTGTAGGCGATGCCACACAGCCCCCTGTAGGCGATGCCACAAAGCCCCCTGTAGGCGATGCCACACAGCCCCCTGTAGGCGATGCCACCCTGCCCCCTGTAGGTGATGCCACCCTGCCCCCTGTAGGTGATGCCACCCACCAGCCCCCTGTAGGTGATGCCACCCACCCTGCCCCCTGTAGGTGATGCCACCCTGCCCCCTGTAGGTGATGCCACCCTGCCCCCTGTAGGTGATTCCACCCTGCCCCCTGTAGGTGATGCCACCCAGCCCCCTGTAGGTGATGCCACCAAGTCCCCTGTAGGCGATCCCACACAGCCCCCTGTAGGTTGCACCCATCCCCCCCCCTTCCAGGAGAAGTCACTGACTTCAATGTCCATATATGGACAGTGTAGTCACTGACTTCTCCTGAAGAGGAATTCCCTGCCACAGGTCGGGAATTCCGCTTCAGAAGTGAGTGACGTCACTGTGTCCACATATGGACAGTGTAGTCACTCGCTTCTCCTGTAGCGGAATCCCCGGCCATAGAGTCGGGGATTCCGCTGCAGAAGTGCGTGACTTCGCTGTGTCCATATATGGACAGTGTAGTCATGCACTTCTCCTGTAGCGCCATCCCCGGCCATAGAGTCGGGGATTCCGCTGCAGAAGTGCGTGACTTCGCTGTGTCCATATATGGACAGTGTAGTCACTCACTTCTCCTGTAGCGGCATCCCCGGCCATAGAGTCGGGGATTCCGCTGCAGAAGTGCGTGACTTCGCTGTGTCCATATATGGACAGTGTAGTCATGCACTTCTCCTGTAGCGGCATCCCCGGCCATAGAGTTGGGGATTCCGCTGCAGAAGTGCGTGACTTCGCTATGTCCATATATGGACAGTGTAGTCACGCACTTCTCCTGTAGCGGCATCCCCGGCCATAGAGTCGGGGATTCCGCTGCAGAAGTGCGTGACTTCGCTGTGTCCATATATGGACAGTGTATTCACGCACTTCTCCTGTAGCGGCATCCCCGGCCATAGAGTCGGGGATTCCGCTGCAGAAGTGAGTGACTTCGCTGTGTCCATATATGGACAGTGTAGTCACGCACTTCTCCTGTAGCGGCATCCCCGGCCATAGAGTCGGGGATTCTGCTGCAGAAGTGAGTGACTTCGCTGTGTCCATATCTGGACAGTGTAGTCACGCACTTCTCCTGTAGCGGAATCCCCAATCCCCGGCCGGGGATTGGGAATTCCGACTCCTACAGCGAGCAATAAAAGACCCTCCTCCTCCTCCTCACATGCACTCTGCACTGTGAGGAGGAGGAGAGTGCGCGAGCGACGGTAGACCCGGCCATCACTCGGGACACATTCCGGTGATGGCCGGGTATTACCCGGCCCCATAGACTTCTATGGGAGCCGGGCGGCCGGGCACCCGGCCGAAAATAGAGCATGCCCTATTTTTTGACGGCCGGTTTTCCCGGCCGTAAAAAAATCGGTCGTGTGAATAGCCTTATTAGGGGTCTATTATTCCTAATGCAGCCGGGTGCCGGCCGATTTATGAACGGCCGGCACCCGGCCGGGAAACCGTCGTGTGAATCCCGCCTAAAGTTCGCGTCCTGAGATTTGCAGATACAGTTTAAAGTGGTCGGGCACAGAGGACATTTATTAAGAGCTCCCTGACAACCAAAAATAAGCGCCCTGGTACACCCCCGGAACTAGGACACCTCTGCTTATTAGGGAATTCTACATTTCAAGAGAGGGAACCCACAGTGAAGACCCTCGTCTTTTATTAGTCACACAAAGTACCTGTATTAAGTAAAACAACTACTCCAAGTTTTCTCTCCACAAGGGATGGAGGAAGCTTTACGGTTTTATAACACCAAGTTTCCTTTTACCTGGTGCGGTTATGAAGAATGAGAAAATAAAAATATATGATTACATTTAGTTAATTGGTTTTCAGTGAGCCCATGACTGCACCATTAGAGAGACGGCCTCCCTCCTGGACAGGAGACAGAAGCTCTATAAAGAGAGGGAACACCCCCATCCTCCACTGTAGCAAGACTCATGGAGCTATTAGGACAAATACGTAAATATATTTATTTATTTTTAAATGAAGACGACCCCCACTGTCCTCCTCAATATATACAATAATCAGCCATAACATTAAAACCACTGACAGGTGACGTGAAGAACATTGACAATGGCACCTGACAAGGGAGGAGATATTTGGCAGCAAATTAACAGGTTTTAAAGTTGATGTGTTGGAAACATGGGCAGGCAAAAGAATCTGAGCGACTTTGACAAGGGCCAAATTGTAGACGACTGGGTCAAAGCATCTCCAAAAAGGAAGGTCTTCTGGGGTGTTCCTAGTATGCAGTGGTTAGTACGTATCAAAAGTGGTCCAAGGAAGGACAACTGGTGAAAGGGTCATTGATGTGCGTGGGTAACAAAGGCCTGGCCCTCTGGTCCGATCCCTCAGGAGAACTACTGCAGAACAAACTGTTCTAAAACATAATGCTGGCTATGATTGAAAGGTGTCTGAACACACAGAGCATTTCAGCTCGATTTAGGGCTGCATCACTGCGGACTAGTCAGAGTAGCCATGCTGACACCTGTCCTTCTACAATGGGCATCGGAACTGACCATAAATCAACGGAAGAAAGTTGCATGATCTGCTTAATCAAGTTAACTTTTACATCAAATGAATGGCCGGGTGCGTGTGCGTCGCTTTCCTGGGGAAGAGATGGCACCAGGATGCATTATGGGAAGGACTACTGTAGAACAAATTGCTGAGAAACTTAGTGCTGGCGGCAGAGTGGCTGAGACATTGAGGTGCTTTGGGCAATGTTCTGCTGGAAAAACTTGGGTCCTGGCATTCACGTAGATGTTATTTTGAAACATACCACCTACCTAAACATGGTCGTATATCAAGTAAACCCGTTCATGGCAGCAGTATTGTCAAATGTCAGTGGCCTCTTTCAGCAGGATAATGTGCCCTGCCGCACTGCAAACATTATTCAGGAACGGTTTGAGGGACATGACAAAGAGTTCAATGACTTCAAAGTGTTCAGGGCTCAAAGTGTTCACTTCAACTCCAAATTCCCCAGATCTTAATCCGATCGATCATCTGTGGGATGTGCTGGAAAAACAAGTCCGATCCATGGAGGCCGCACCTCAAGACTTACGGAACTTAAAAGGATCTGCTGCTAACGTCTTGTGCCAGATACAACAGGAACCTTCAGAGGACTTGTGGAGTTCCATGCCTCGATGAATCAGAGTGTTTTGTTGGCATGAAGGGGACATACACAATATTAGGAAGGTGGTTTTAATGTTATGGCTGATGGGTGTATATCTTAGGATCTGTGAAAACCAAGTTTAGAGCCTTCTATCGGAGTTACACATCATGAGGACTCCCGAAGTATACCTTCCACGGAAACCTGCAACGTATCTCACTGAGTAGACATACAATGAGACACGTTGCCTATACAACCCTTTCCCCTCGCAGGCAGCGCTTCACTGAACAATACACGGTATAGGGGAACAAGGGTGATCTTTACTACTCCCATGTAGAAGATGCAGTCAGTGTAAAAGAGGTAAACAGTGATCACCCCACCTCTCCTTCACCTCTTCCATACTCCTCCTTGTTCCCCATATACTATGTATAGTTCATAGAAACAATGCCTGTCATGCTGTATGTATTGTAGTTTGTTCCCCTCTTGCAGCCGCCTCATTCGGGGAGTATGTATTGTGCCCAACTATGAGGTGCGGGCCGGAAGTGGGGAGCTTTCTTGCCTGCAGCATGAGCACAGCTAGGTGGACATGACTAAGCATGAGCTGGGGGTAGATATATACTGCTGTGATGGTGTGGCGAGGAGAAGGGGGTCACATCCACCGTGCACACTGCAGGCTCTATTGTCTCTGTTCTAGAGAAGGTTATTCAAGGAGCAAGATCAGGTCAAGCCTCCTCCGATCCTCTGAGGCGGAGATACACAGTATTGCAAGGATTGAGTTTGCCCAGGGTAGCTCCAGTGATAACTGTTCAGTTACATCACTGGAGCTTCTCACCTTATTCGTTTAACGGAGTCCTGTGACGGATGCCATATAGTGCCATCTGCCAGCTATAGGCCCACATTGTAAAAACAAATAAAAATGATGTTTAGGGTATATGCTTTTTACTGGACTCCGCAGGATGGAATAGTGTAGTGTACTACGCTAGTCTATACAGTTTTATTGCTGTATACTGACGTAGATCAGCCCGACAAAGGCCAAACAGATGGTTCAGTGAGACACCTCAGGTAATGGTTCAAAGTATGGCCATAAGATTTCTTATATACAAAGATATTAAAATAATCCTATGGGCCAGTAACAGATGTGTATCAACTATGAATAATACGGTGGCAATGTATACTGCAGATAACACAATAATGTTAGAAGAGAAGAATTTCTCCTTATTGTTTACTAAACCTTTCTTACTAAGAGTGATAGAATCGTGAGAGGAGGGAAATGTAGGAGAACTTCACTATGGAATGACCACTTGCTCCATTTTGCCTGAATTTTGAATAATTAAATTAACTTCAGAATTATTATTATTGGATTTTTGGATTACAATATTTTGCTTTCTGAACAAATTTAATTTTGGGCGGAGATACGGTTGGATAATATCCGTGTTTGGCTCTAACGCACTGAGGATAAGGGGCCACAACTTCTTGTTATCTTTAGTTTCAGACACTGAAAATAAAAATAAAGAGTAATGTAGGATCATATTATCTACCGGCTTTTAATCATGAGTGGATGTCATTTAATATTGTACTACTTACAGGCTATGTACACCTTTGAAATTAATTCTTTTTATAGTTCATTTGCTTCCTAAATGTCAAATTAAGCAACTTACTAAATTAAAATGTCATTAAAAAACGTCCTACCACTTGGCTGCTGTAGAGCCTGTGTAACGCCTGTAGACAGCTGGTCTCCTGCAAATTGTAACTCAAATCCGTCACTCCACTGCTGCTGGCGCCTGACTCAACCGCTCTCCCTCCTCCTTTATTTTTTTAGTGTTAGAGATAGCCGTGTGTGTGTGTGTGTGTGTGTGTGTGTGTGTGTGTGTGTGTGTGTGTGTGTGGTTGTACATAGCAGGTCCGAGTATAGAGAAATCATCTTGATAGCCACGTGTGCTCTCCTTCCTGTAACGTCTATGGCCACGGCCCGTCGATCGGTCGTTAACCACCGACGGACGTGGCCATGGACAGCTTACTTGCCTGCAGCGTCGCCCCCCAGTCAGGCGCCGGCACTCTCTTCCGGGTTCCGAGTGTCTCCGGCGGGTGCGCGCGCCCACGCGTGCACGGCCTTAAAGGGCCAGTGAGCGCGTTTTGCAAAAAACTGCAATCTGGCCCAGGATGCCCTGGGCTATAAAAAGGGCTCTGCCCTCTTGCCCTTTGCCAGAGCGTTGTTAGTTTTCCCGTTGTTCGTCTTGCTTATGGTCTCCCAGTGTCTTCCAGCCTCCCAGTGTACCTTGCTCTTGTATTCCGTATCCTGTTTCCGTGCTACCTAGTGCTATTGCCGTGCTGTGCTACCTACCGTGCTGTGCTACAGTCTACGCTACCCTGCTACGCCTCACCGAACGACTTCCCACCGCCTGATTCTGGACGTGTCCGCCTCGCCACTGCCTACGATTGCCTCAGGTACTCTCGCTGAACCATTGAACTGTGAACTTTCCGGTTTGGCCAGCTGCCATCCTCGCTACGTGGTACGGCCCAGTGGGTCCACACCCCGCATCGTGACAGTACGCTCTGGCCATGGACCCCGCTGGCCAATTCAAGGGCTTGTCACCCTCCCAAGCCATGCAGGCGGATCTGCTGGATCTCCGAGCTAGGCAGGACCAGCTCCTCCTGGCCGTGGACTCTATGGCGCAGCAGCTAGGGACGCTAGTTGCCTCCATTCCTGCTTCTATACAAGTTCCTCAAGCCGACCCTCCTGTTGCTCCTCCTGGCAGTTCCTGTACGGACCCTCGGTTCTCGCTGCCATTGCCCTCTCGGTTCGAGGGAGACGCCAGTGCTTGTCGGGGGTTCCTGAACCAATGCCACATTCATTTTACCCTGCACTCTCGGGCATTTCCGTCAGATGGAGCCAAGATCGCATTTATCATCTCCCTCCTGACTGGCAAGGCCCTGGCATGGGCTAACCCTATCTGGGAACGTCAGGGACCCGAGACCCGAGACTTCCAGGAGTTTGCACGAATATTCCGAACCGTTTTTGAGGAACCAGGACGAGTCTCATCAGCCGCCACCGCCATCTTCAACCTTCGCCAAGAGGACAACTCCGTGGGCGAGTATACTATTCAGTTCTGGACTCTGGCAGGAGAGCTATCCTGGAACAATGAGGCATTTGTGGCATCCTATTGGCATGGCCTGTCGCCCGAGATCAAGGACGAACTGGCTGCCTCCCGCGTTGGACGACTTGATTCTGCTTGCCACTCGGGTTGACATAAGGCTGAGGGAGAGATCCCATGAGGTTCGTCAGGAGCGCCGACGTCCTAGACTGGCGCCCAACTTTCAGCAACCCCTCTTGCCTGCTTCTATCGCTTTGCCTGAGGTTCCGATGCAAGTTGACCGACTAAAATTATCGGTCCAGGAGAAACAGCGCAGGCGCACCTCTGGACTGTGCTTATATTGCGGCCTCGCTGGCCACGTCGTGCGTCTGTGTCCTCACAAGCCAAAAAACCCCAGCGCCTAGGCTTGGTTGGAGAGACAACCCTGGGCGTCAACACATTGAAGCAAGAACTCTCCTCCAAACTATTTATCCCTGTAACCATTATTGCTGGCGAGAGGTCTCATCAGGTCTCCGCATATCTGGACTCCGGCTCTGCAGCCAACTTCATCTGCCAGGATCTTGTGGATCTCCTACAGTTGCCCACTATCCCGCTTGAAAGGCCGCTGATGGTTGCCTCGGTGGATGGACTGCCATTACCAGACCCAGTTGTGTCTGTAACCAAGCCGTTGAAACTCCAAGTGGGAGCCCTTCATGCTGAGATCATCTCTCTGTTCATCCTGTCCAAGGCCGTCAACCCCGTGCTGCTGGGGTTGCCTTGGCTTTGTCTGCACGCCCCCGTCCTGGATTGGAACTCTGGAGAGGTTCTCCAGTGGGGTCCGAAGTGTATTGACCGCTGTCTGAGTCACATCCAGTCGCCACAGCCCGCTCCTCTTCAGTCGTTGGCAGGTTTGCCCCTCTGTTTCTCTATGTTCGGCGATGTCTTCAATAAAAAGGAGGCCGAGACCTTGCCGCCACACCGGGCATATGACTGCCCAATCGACCTGGTTCCGGAATCGTCTCCTCCTCGTGGTAGAGTGTATCCTCTCTCCTTGCCAGAGACCCAGTCCATGTCGGCTTACATCAAGGAGAACCTGGAGAGGGGTTTCATTCGTAAATCTTCATCCCCGGCCGGAGCAGGGTTCTTCTTTGTTAAAAAGAAAGATGGATCATTACGACCTTGCATCGACTACCGAGGTCTAAACCAGATCACGGTGAAGAACAGGTATCCTCTGCCTTTAATTTCTGAACTGTTTGATCGCATACGGGGGGCAAAATTTTTTTCTAAACTGGACCTGCGGGGGGCCTATAATCTGATCCGGATTCGTCGAGGTGACGAGTGGAAGACTGCCTTTAATACTCGTGATGGGCATTACGAATACTTAGTCATGCCCTTCGGCCTGTGTAACGCTCCCGCAGTATTCCAAGAATTTGTCAATGACATTTTTCGTGATCTCCTGTATGTTTGTGTTGTGGTGTATCTCGATGACATTCTGATTTTTTCCCCAGACCCAGTAACTCATCAAAGTCATGTCCGCCAGGTGTTGCTCCGTCTAAGAGAGAATCGACTTTACGCCAAATTGGAGAAGTGTGTGTTCGAGAAGAAGTCTCTATCCTTCCTGGGCTATATTATCTCAGATCAGGGTCTCAAGATGGATCCCCAGAAGGTAAAGGCCGTCCTGGAGTGGCCACGCCCCCAAGGCTTAAGGGCCATCCAACGCTTTCTAGGATTCGCCAACTTCTACCGACTCTTCATCCCCAACTTCTCATCTTTGACAGCACCTGTCTCCACCCTCACTAAGAAAGGTATGAATGCCAAGTTGTGGACCCCGGAGGCTGAAGCCGCATTTGAATCCTTAAAGAAAGCCTTCACATCTGCCTCCATTCTGCACCATCCGGACGTATCCTTACAGTTTTCGTTAGAGGTGGACGCCTCCTCGGTGGGTGCTGGTGCACTGTTGTTCCAGAAAAGACCGAAAGGCAAGGCCGTGGTATGCGGTTACTATTCCAAGCTGTTTTCTCCCGCAGAGCGTAACTACTCGATTGGGGACCGGGAGTTACTGGCCATCAAACTGGCTCTGCAGGAGTGGAGAAACCTACTGGAAGGCGCGGTTCATCCTATCCTGATCTTCACGGATCACAAGAATTTGACCTACATACAGACGGCCCAGCGGTTGAATCCTTGTCAAGCCAGGTGGTCGTTGTTCTTTGCTCGGTTCCGGTTCGAACGCCACTACCATCCCGCCGACAAGAATGTGAGGGCCGATGCCTTGTCTAGATTTTTCGAAACCGAGGACGCCATGGAATCTCCACAGAATATCATTGACCCATCCTGTATCTTCTCTGTGAATCCCCTGCAAGTCAGAGACATTCCTCCGGGTAGGACTTTTGTGCGTCTGGTTGACAGAGGAAGAATTCTTCGCTGGGGTCACAACTCTAAGCTGGCAGGTCACGCGGGTGCTCGTAAGACCCAAGATTTAATCACCCGTCAGTTCTGGTGGCCCACGCTGCCCAAGGATGTCATGGACTTTGTCTCCTCTTGCACAGTCTGTGCAGCAAATAAAGTTGCTCACTCCAGACCTGCGGGCCTGCTCCAACCACTGCCTGTGCCCGTTGCCCCGTGGCAACATGTCGCTATGGACTTCGTCACGGATCTTCCTCCTTCTGCGAGTTGCAGTGTGATCTGGGTGGTGGTGGATCGATTTTCCAAGATGGCTCACTTCATCCCGTTGACCGCTCTGCCATCTGCTACGCGGTTGGCTGACCTCTTCATACAGCACATCTTCCGTCTGCACGGATTGCCCCTGCATATTGTCTCGGACAGAGGTGTCCAGTTCACCTCGAAGTTTTGGAGAGCACTCTGCGGCCTCCTTGGTGTGAAATTGGACTTCTCTTCGGCCTATCATCCCCAGTCCAACGGGCAAGTCGAGAGAGTTAACCAGATTATGGAGAACTACCTACGTCACTTTGTGTCCAGGCGCCATGATGATTGGGTGGAGTTGCTCCCGTGGGCAGAGTTCTCCTATAACAACCACAACAGTGAGTCGACCACATCCAGTCCATTTTTCATCGTCTACGGCCAACATCCTCGTATACCTCTTCCTGTTTCTACAATGTCCCAGATGCCTGCAGCCGACTCCACCTTCAGGGACTTTCTACAGATATGGCAACAGACCCGATCTTCTATCCTCTTGGCGGTGGACCGCATGAAGAGAAAGGCAGATACAAGAAGACGGGTTCCTCCGCAGTTCCTTCCAGGGACTAAAGTCTGGCTGTCTTCTAGGAATATCCGGCTGAAGGTGCCGTCATGCAAATTTGCCCCGAGGTTCCTTGGTCCCTTTGAAGTCCTGCTACAAATTAACCCGGTATCCTACAAGCTGCGGCTCCCCCCCACTCTCAGGATCCCTAACTCCTTTCACGTCTCCCTGCTAAAACCGGTGGTCCTGAACCGCTACTCCAGGACTCCTAGTCCCACAGTGGTTCCTGGCGGCCCATCTGGGACTTTCGAGGTAAAGGAGATTCTGGCTACCAAGAAGGTGGGAGGAAGGACATTTTATTTGGTGGACTGGAGGGGGTTCGGCCCAGAAGAGAGGTCTTGGGAGCCAGAGGAGAACATCGATGCCCCTGTCCTTGTGAGGAAGTTTCTCTCTCGCTCTGGTCCCAAGAAGAGGGGGCGTAAGAGGGGAGATACTGTAACGTCTATGGCCACGGCCCGTCGATCGGTCGTTAACCCCGACGGCCGTGGCCATGGACAGCTTACCTGCCTGCAGCGTCGCCCCCCAGTCAGGCGCCGGCACTCTTTTCCGGGTTCAGAGTGTCTCCGGCGGGTGCGCGCGCCCACGCATGCACGGCCTTAAAGGGCCAGTGCGCGTGTTTTGCAAAAAACTGCAATCTGGCCCAGGATGCCCTGGGCTATAAATAGGGCTCTGCCCTCTTGCCCTTTGCCAGAGCGTTGTTAGTTTTCCCGTTGTTCATCTTGCTTATGGTCTCCCAGTGTCTTCCAGCCTCCCAGTGTACCTTGCTCCTGTATTCCGTATCCTGTTTCCGTGCTACCTAGTGCTATTGCCGTGCTGTGCTACCTACCATGCTGTGCTACAGTCTACGCTACCCTGCTACGCCTCACCGAACGACTTCCCACCGCCTGATTCTGGACGTGTCCGCCTCGCCACTGCCTACGATTGCCTCAGGTACTCTCGCTGAACCATTGAACTGTGTACTTTCCGGTTTGGCCAGCTGCCATCCCCGCTACGTGGTACGGCCCAGTGGGTCCACACCCCGCATCGTAACACTTCCTATCTTCACTATGATACTAACAGCTTGTGTGATCTTGTCTGTGAAACACTCCGCTGCCATCTCTAACACTGAGAGAAGGGAGGGGGAAGAGCAGTTGAGTCAGCCATTAGGAGCAGTGCACTGACGGATTTGAGTTAGAATTTGCAGGAGACCAACTGTCTACAGGGGTTTTGCAAAGTCCACAGCAGCCAAATGGTAGGAAATAGTAATGAAGACTATTTAGAAAGTTGCTTCATTTTGCATTGAGAATGAAAATCAACAATAAAAAAAATTTCAGTTCAAAAAGGTGTACATAGCCTTTAAAAGGAACCGGTTAGTAGGTTTAAATCCAATAAACCACCAGTATGTATGCCGTCATGAAGCCAGAGTTTAGCGCTCTTAACTTGCCTACCTCGAAAAAAGGACATTTAGAGAATGGTTACTAAAGTAAATGACAACTTACCGGAAGAAGTCCAGCAGCATCAGGTGCATGCACATATGAAGCCGAGGACACTACACCTCACTTTACTGTGCATGCGCAGTGAACTGTCCTCTGCTTCATATGCGCCTGATGTCGCTCCCGAGCTCCTTTCGGTAAGTTGTAATTTACTTTACTAAATATTCCCTAACGTCTGTTTATGAGGTAGGCAGGTATTGAACACTAGACCCCGGCTGTATACCGGTATGCTGGTTGTTTAGTGGCTCCAAACCTACTGATAGGTTCCCTTAAATATTATTGGTTGATCAAGGTTTCTAAGAAGGTGTGAACCTCTACTGTTTCGATATCAATGTATTTCTATGTTATTAATTATGGTATTAAATCAGCTGCACGTCCCGAATATGTTATAGAATCACTGGTTGCGCAATTCCCAAAAGTCTGCTGGAAACCATCTGGAGAGAGCGTGCAAATAAAACCGCAACCCCAAATCCGTCACAACTCTGATCGACAGAATCGAAGGCTACTCTGAGGTATTCGCCAGAGCCCACCGCACGGCGGGATGGTTTTTGATGCACAGAACCTAGGTTGTTCTAACAGATTTCAGTGTTGGATAAGGGGTGCAATGCAGGCTACACCTGAACAGGTAACCAGACAGCCAGAGGGTAAACAGAAAGTCCAAAACAGAGCTAGTGGAAATCAGGTACAGCAGAGGTCACAACCAGCCGGGAGCAGATAACCAAAACCGGTAAACAAGGGGTTAACGAGAGACAAGCCGAGGTCAGTTTCCAAGAATTCCAGGGCACAGGGTAAGTGAGAGCTTCATCACAACACCTAAGAAAGAAGAAAATTCATAAGCAAAGAAAGCTGGAGGAGGCCAGGTATAAATACCCCACCCTACACCTGACAGGAAGAAAACAGAGAAGTGGGACAGGCTCAGGAAGGAAAGAGAATCCCCCAGAAGCTACATCAGTAGTCATGGCGATCTTAAAGACACAGACGCTTCCTAACAGAATACAGATAAATCAGAACAGAATCTTAAGGGTGTCTGGTCTCCTTACACAAGGTTAGAAGCTCATACCGCAAACAACAGGGGGCTGATATTAACCCCTTCCAGCATCGCTCCTTACATGTTCAGCACAGACAGGAGGTAAAGTAAGGAACGTCTGTTTGGAGCTCAGGCATTGACCCCATCAGGAACGTCTGACAAACTCTCCGATTTTATGAGCAGGATGACAAAGGGAAATCATTGTGTGTGGGCGGGGGGAGCAGGACTCACAGGCTTTCTCTAGGAGTCCTGCCAGTATTTATACCGTTCTTTACATGAAAATACTAAAAGAGGTCATAGAAAACGTTATATCCCAGATCTCAGCGTCTACCCCCCGATCCCATGCTGCCCTCTGATAGCGGAACATAAGAGACCTGACACATCTACACTAAATGGATTGTTCTAACTGGACAAATCTTCTCAAAAAGGAGGCTGGTCCAGAAAGTAGCCGCGCGCCATGGGACCTGCGGCTGAAAGATCCGACTATCAGCTCATATCACCGGACAAAACTGCGGGCGGTCACATAATTAATATGTATGTAATATTACACAACTCCCAATCATATGAACCCCAACAATATAATACAATGGAAGTCGCTCTTTAACCCTCTCACTGCTTGTCCGGAGCTGTGCTCATGCAGGAGGAAAAGTACTGAGCGCAGCTCGGACAGTAGTGTTACTGCAGGGAGAACGGCGTGTAATGAGCAGCAGCTTCTCCCTGCACAGTAACAGTAAAGTTTAACGGTCCATGACCACCCTGACCAGGTCTTCTACATTTCTAGCGTCCTGCTGCTGGATTCCGCTTGTTCTTGAGTTCAATCCCCCTGAAACTCCATTCCAATAAAATGTTTAAAATAAAATGTAATGGAGTATAAAATAAATAAAGAATTATATCTCCGCACACACATTGTTCAACCTGTTTTACTTACAATCGAACTAAAATAGGAAATAAAAAGAGACACGGCGCCACATAGTGCAAAGTAAAAGCCGGATGGGGCAAGGGAGCAAACTTGGTTAAGAAAACGCTCACCTGGCCCAAAAGACACAATGAGTGCCAAAAGGGTAGTAGTGGTAGTAAGGCTGCTGCTGCCAAGTCCAAATCACAACAAATGGGGTTTGTTGTCCCGAGGATAATTGTAAAAAATAAAACTAGGACCATCGGCGCTGCACGGATGAACAGAAAAATGGACGACTTAGATAACCATCATGGCAAAGTTTAATGGAAGGGCTACGCGTTTCAACACCGAACTGGTGTCTTCATCAGGCCAGTATAGACTGTGCAATACATCATACATTTATATACATACTGGGAAGGAGAAAAGGACCGCCAAAAACAGCAGGTCAAAGGTCAGACACAATGTAAAGTTTACACATGACAAAGAAAGACAATAATGATAACTAAAAGAATGGTGTTATAACACCACATTAGACATAAAGATTCACATTTTAATAAATAAAAGCTAGAAAAATAATGACATTAGCCGAAAGACACAGTACGGCTCACCTTGCCGACTTTGCATAAGATGAAACATAAATGAATCATTACCTCAATGGTCCCAGTGGTAACCACAGTGGTAAATAGTTAATACTTTACCAAATTGAGCATGGATTATTTGTAAAAGGTTTATTTTAGCCGCTAGATTTTGGTGCCGCTGGAGTGGCGTCCCCGGTTGCCTAGCAACCCAGACAGCACTGAGGCCGGAAATACGTACTGAGAAGCGAGCTGAACCGCATACAGGCTTAAAGAAAAAAACCCGAATAACTAAATAGTGATGACCAAATGTGCAAGAGATCCATTACAACAGGTAAGGGAATTCAATGTGGGCTATAATAAAGCATATTAGAATACAGGGACAAACACATACGCGTCCCTGGTTGCCAAGCAACCCGGCCGATGCAGAAAACCCTGACATAGCCAATGGAGCACAGCGTTGGACCGCATGTGACCCAGGGAGGGTAAAGAACAAAAATACTTGTACATTGCTGACTATACTTGATAACATGATATGATATATATGCACATAATATCAATATTCCACAGAAAAATATATAAAAAATATATTTATAAACCAAATTCTGAGAATATATTATACTTAAAACTACATAAGAGGCATAAAAATGACATAAAAGATCTTGATAAAACTTGTGTTGTACTTAAAATCATACATAAAATTGATCATAATGTTTTTACCAACAAAAACAGGAAGAGTTGATCGCGGCCAGGACACCACGATAGTGGCCCAGAAAGACACAGTTCAGGAATCCACACTAAGATATCACATTCAAAAAAGTGAGTCAAATACGATCCATGCTTAAAATACCCAATAATTGTTGTTGTAATAAGGAAATGATAACTAATATATTTACATGGTAGAGCTGCTTATAGTAATACTGACCAGCAGCAATGGAACAAAAAGGTCTATATCCGTATGAGAGAAAGGATTCGATTTATTCCAGAGATGATTCGGTGAGATCATTTAACCCATTGGGATATAAAGTACCCAATTTATATATCCAGAAATTTTCTCTCTGTTTGAGTCTAATAAATCTGTCCGATAAGTCAGCTGGTATTTGCTCAATAGGGGTGACTTTTATGTGTATAAAGCTGCAGTCATGTTTTGAAGCACAGTGTCGTGATACGCTTTGTTTTAAAAAACCTTTGCCCACATTCGACCTATGCTTGTTGATACGATTTCTTAGAGTCTGCGTTGTCCGGCCCACATATTGTAGCTTACATGTACATTGAAGCACATATATTACATATGTGCTCCCACAATTAAGGTAATTTTTAATTGGGAAGTTTTCACCCGTTAGTGCAAAAACAAACTCTGTACACTAATTGGTGAGATTGTTACAGCATAGACATCTGTTTCGGCCACAACAAAAAGAGCCCCTCACTTCAAATGACAGGGCTTGGTTAGTCTTTTTAATACCTCACATTTTACTGGGAGCTACTAGGTTTTTTATTGTTTTCGCCCGTCTGTAAGTGATTTTGGGATTTACAGAGATTAGAGGCTTTAGGAAGGGATCATTGGTCAAAATATGCCAATGCTTCCTGAATATGGACATGATCGATGAACTACCTTTATTGAATGTTGTGATAAAATTACTCTTTCGTTCCATGTTGTCAGAGCTCTCTATACATGTAGTTGTTTTTATTTGTAAGCATTCATCCTGGGTCAAAGTCCTGGCTTTCAATTCTGCCCCCTTTAGTAGACTCCTTGGAAACCCTTTTTCCAGGAATCTTTTATTCAAAATTTCACATTCCTTATTGAAATGTAGTTCATCAGAACAATTTTTTCTAATTCTGCGGTATTGGCCAAAAGGGACATTTTTAAGCCATGGGGAGTAATGCGCGCTTTTAAAATCAAGGTAGCTATTCACGTCTACTGTTTTAAAATGTGTTCTAGTTAAAAAGCGGCCATCCTTTTTCTCGATCGTCAAATCTAAAAAGTCAATACTACTATCTGAGAACGTGTGGGTAAAAGACAGACCAAACTTATTCTTATTCAAAGAGTCTATAAAATTATTCGCAGTGGATGCATCACCCTTCCAGATAAAAAACAAGTCATCGATATAGCGCTTGTAGAACACAATTTTATCTCTAAAGGTATGTTCATTCAGTATAAGAGAGTTTTCGAAAAGCCCCATATACAAATTTGCGTATGAGGGGGCAAAACGTGACCCCATTGCGCAGCCCTTGATTTGTTTGTAAAAGTCACCATCAAAAGTAAGAACATTGTGCGTTAAAATGAACTCTATACAGTCCATAATAAAAAACCTAGTAGCTCCCAGTAAAATGTGTGGTATTAAAAAGACTAACCAAGCCCTGTCATTTGATGTGAGGGGTTCCTTTTGTTGTGGCCGAAACAGATGTCTATGCTGTAACAATATCACCAATAAGTGTACGGTGTTTGTTTCTGCACTGACGGGTGAAAAGTTCCCAATTAAAAATGACCTTAATTGTGGGAGCACATATGTAATATATGTGCTTCAATGTACATGTAAGCTACAATATGTGGGCCGGACAACGCAGACTCTAAGAAATCGTATCAACAAGCATAGGTCGAATGTGGGCAAAGGTTTTTTAAAACAAAGCGTATCACGACACTGTGCTTCAAAACATGACTGCAGCTTTATACACATAAAAGTCACCCCTATTGAGCAAATACCAGCTGACTTATCGGACAGATTTATTAGACTCAAACAGAGAGAAAATTTCTGGATATATAAATTGGGTACTTTATATCCCAATGGGTTAAATGATCTCACCGAATCATCTCTGGAATAAATCTAATCCTTTCTCTCATACGGATATAGACCTTTTTGTTCCATTGCTGCTGGTCAGTATTACTATAAGCAGCTCTACCATGTAAATATATTAGTTATCATTTCCTTATTACAACAACAATTATTGGGTATTTTAAGCATGGATCGTATTTGACTCACTTTTTTGAATGTGATATCTTAGTGTGGATTCCTGAACTGTGTCTTTCTGGGCCACTATCGTGGTGTCCTGGCCGCGATCAACTCTTCCTGTTTTTGTTGGTAAAAACATTATGATCAATTTTATGTATGATTTTAAGTACAACACAAGTTTTATCAAGATCTTTTATGTCATTTTTATGCCTCTTATGTAGTTTTAAGTATAATATATTCTCAGAATTTGGTTTATAAATATATTTTTTATATATTTTTCTGTGGAATATTGATATTATGTGCATATATATCATATCATGTTATCAAGTATAGTCAGCAATGTACAAGTATTTTTGTTCTTTACCCTCCCTGGGTCACATGCGGTCCAACGCTGTGCTCCATTGGCTATGTCAGGGTTTTCTGCATCGGCCGGGTTGCTTGGCAACCAGGGACGCGTATGTGTTTGTCCCTGTATTCTAATATGCTTTATTATAGCCCACATTGAATTCCCTTACCTGTTGTAATGGATCTCTTGCACATTTGGTCATCACTATTTAGTTATTCGGGTTTTTTTCTTTAAGCCTGTATGCGGTTCAGCTCGCTTCTCAGTACGTATTTCCGGCCCCAGTGCTGTCTGGGTTGCTAGGCAACCAGGGACGCCGCTCCAGCGGCACCAAAATCTAGCAGCTAAAATAAACCTTTTACAAATAATCCATGCTCAATTTGGTAAAGTATTAACTATTTACCACTGTGGTTACCACTGGGACCATTGAGGTAATGATTCATTTATGTTTCATCTTATGCAAAGTCGGCAAGGTGAGCCGTACTGTGTCTTTCGGCTAATGTCATTATTTTTCTAGCTTTTATTTATTAAAATGTGAATCTTTATGTCTAATGTGGTGTTATAACACCATTCTTTTAGTTATCATTATTGTCTTTCTTTGTCATGTGTAAACTTTACATTGTGTCTGACCCCTGACATTTGACTAGCTGTTTTTGGCGGTCCTTTTCTCCTTCCCAGTATGTATATAAATGTATGATGTATTGCACAGTCTATACTGGCCTAATGAAGACACCAGTTCGGTGTTGAAACGCGTAGCCCTTCCATTAAACTTTGCCATGATGGTTATCTAAGTCGTCCATTTTTCTGTTCATCCGTGCAGCGCCGATGGTCCTATTTTTTATTTTTTACAATTACTTACAATCGGACAGATCCCTGGATCCACATTCCTCATTACTACCAGTGACCCTGTGTATTGCGCCTTACAAGGAAGATCTTTAACCCTTTCTTATCTCTCTCCACACTTTACCATTACCAAATCCTGTGGGAGTCGGTTCCATGACTTTACGGTTCGGACAGTGATGTGCAGCATTAGGACTTTGTCATGAAATTGCATTCAACTCATCTGAATGTGGTTACTACAAATTCATGCACCTGCTGCATAAAGAACCACATTCAGATATATGGAAACTTCTGCGTGTGAACATAACCTAGTGCAGCACTGCAGCAAAGCGAGGAACGTGTGATCAGAGATGAGGAATCGCCTGTTTATACTGCACATGACGAAATTAACACTTAAGAAATAAACAAACAAAATATAATATCTGTATCTTCTCACCTTGTGATGTGCGCGGCCGGTAGTCCTCCATCATGACCTCCTCGTACAGATCCTTGTGACCTTCTAGATACTCCCACTCCTCCATGGAGAAATAGACAGTGACATCCTGACACCTTATAGGAACCTGACACACACAATGATACAGTCATCACCCAGACACCTCCAGTGCTGTTACTGTAGAATTTCCCAGCAGTGTCACCTCTCCAGTCAGCAGCTCAGTCATCTTGTAGATCAGTTCTAAGATCTTCTTCTCAGGTATCCGGGAGTGAAGGGGAGGTTCTGTGATGGGGCTCTGACTACTGCTCCATCCTCCTGACTCATGGATGATGGGAGTCGTACAGTCACCCGATGTCTTCTTCACTATTGTGTACTCCTGTGTATGGAGAGAGACACTTAGAGAACTGAACACAGTATTCCCCCCTCAGTAGAAGAGGAAGATTGTGACCCCGCTGTATAGAGCTCTAGTGACCCCACATCTGTAATACTGGAGACCTCACCTACAAAAAGACATTGAGGAAATAGAACGAGGCCAAAACTAAGAAGGAAATAATATTGGGGGGACTAGATGGACCATGTGCTCTCCTCCTGCCGTCATCTTCTAGGTTTCTATATAGAGGTCATCCTGATTCTCCTGGTTCCTTGTCATTCTCATTGCTCTACAACATTACTATTGCTGCATTGGTGACATGACATATAACTGACCATATTGGTGGCTGATCTTCAGCTTTTCTGCTGATGGCTTCTTAACGTCACTTGGAAGGTCTGGACGCTGTTATACAGGACACTGGATTCTTCCTATTATGTATTGTCCCTTCCTTATGTGGGACTTGTTCTATAATGTAGAAAAGTTTACCTCTCCGCTCAACAGGTAGATGATCTCCAAGGTGAAGTCTAATATTCTTCTGCTCATCTCATTCCTGTCCTTGTCCATCCTTGGTGGGTCACTCAGGAGAAGGAACGTTGTGAAGGAGAAGATGAGAAAACTGGAGGAACCGGAGGATCTAGTACTGCAGACGTCTTTATGAAGAAAGGAGAAGATGGAGATCATACAGGGGACAACATCATGTGTGACATACAGAACCTCACTTATTCATCATTGAGAGAAACATCTTCTCAGAGCCGTCACCACATGGAATAAAGGGGTATTCCCAACACGGACATTTCTCCCCAGGATATGCCAGAAATGTCTGGTAGATGCGGCTCCACCTCTGGGTGGCCTTGTTAGGAGCTTTCTGTAACTCCTATAGAAGTGAATGGAGAGACATAATCTGCTCAGGTCCTCCTGCTATGTAATTTGCTGCCAAAAGATCAGACTGGTGGTCAATGTGACAGATGTCCTTTATGAATTAATACCCTCATAATATCAGATATTAGAAGTTACCTCAGAGATCCTGGACCTTCAGAGACATCTAAATTTCGTATTTATTACAGTATTGACCTATTCCTTCTAGATTGTTTTACCACGGTTCATGGAAATCAACCGCCCAGTATGCACGCGCGGGAGGCCCCGGCCGCCCACTGTGCACGCGCGGGAGGCCACATCTCACACACAGACTTCTGTCAGGTGTAACTTGTCCTCCACCTTGTACATTACTCTGTGCTCCTCCTTCTAGACCTGTCCTCTGCTAATACATTACTCTGTGCTTCTCCTTCTAGACCTGTCTTCTGCTTCTACATTACTCTGTGCTCCTCCTTCCAGACCTATCCTCCACCTTCTACATTACTCTGTGCGCCTCCTTCCAGACCTGTCCTCCACATTCTACATTACTTTGTGCTCCTCCTTCCAGACCTGTCCTCCACCTTCTACATTACTCTGTGCTCCTCCTTCTAGACCCGTCCTCTGCTTCTACATTATTCTGTGCTCCTCCTTCTAGACCTGTCCTCTGCTTCTACATTACTCTGTGCTCTTCCTTCTAGACCTGTCCTCTGCTTCTACATTACTCTGTGCTCCTCCTTCTAGACCTGTCTTCTGCTTCTACATTACTCTGTGCTCCTCCTTCCAGACCTGTCCTCCACCTTCTACATTACTCTGTGCGCCTCCTTCCAGACCTGTCCTCCACCTTCTACATTACTCTGTGCTCCTCCTTCTAGACCCGTCCTCTGCTTCTACATTATTCTGTGCTCCTCCTTCCAGACCTGTCCTCTGCTTCTACATTATTCTGTGCTCGTCCTTCTAGACCTGTCCTCTGCTTCTACATTACTCTGTGCTCCTCCTTCTAGACCTGTCCTCTGCTTCTACATTACTCTGTGCTCCTCCTTCTAGATCTGTCCTCTGCTTCTACATTACTCCGTGCTCCTCCTTCTCGACATGTCCTCTGCTTCTAAATTACTCTGTGCTCCTCCTTCTAGACCGTTCCTCTGCTTCTACATTACTCTATGCTGCTCTTTCTAGACCTGTCCACCACCTTCTAGACATGTCCACCACCTTCTAGACCTGTCCACCACCTTCTAGACCGGTCCTCTGCTTCTACATTACTCTGTGCTCCTCCTTCTAGACCGGTTCTCTGATTCTACATTACTCTGTGCTCCTCCTTCTAGACCTGTCCTCTGCTTCTACATAAATCTGTGCTCCTCCTTCTAGACCTGTCCTCTGCTTCTACATTACTCTATGCTGCTCTTTCTAGATCTGTCCTCTGCTAATACATTACACTGTGCTCCTCCTCCTATACTTGTCCTCTGCCTTCTACATTACTCTGTGCTCCTCCTTCTAGACCTGTCCTCTGCTTCTACATTACTCTGTGCTCTTCCTTCTAGACGTGTCCACCACCTTCTAGTCCCGTCCTCTGCTTCTACATTACTCTGTGCAGCTCCTTCTTGACCTGTGCTCTGCTTCTACATTACTCTGTGCTCCTCCTTCTAGACCTGTCCTCTGCTTCTACATTACTCTGTGTTCCTCCTTCTAGACCAGTCCTCTGCTTCTACATTACTCTGTGCTCCTCCTTCTAGACCTGTCCTCCGCTTCTACATTACTCTGTGCTCCTCCTTCTAGACCTGTCCTTCACCTTCTACATTACTCTGTGCTCCTCCTTCTAGACCTGTCCTCCGTCTTCTACATTACTCTGTGCTCCCCCTTCTAGACCTGTCCACCACCTACGACACAGTAGACCACACCATCCTGATACAAATCCTCTAGTTCCTTGACATCACAGACATGGCGCTCTCCTGGATCTCCTCATACTTTACCAACCAAAGACTTCGTATCTCCCATTCACACACCACCTCCTCCTTGTCCCACCCTCTCTCTGTTAGTGTCCCTCAAGGGTCTCAAAGTCAAATTTACCTCTCTGCTCTTGATGTTACCTCCCTGCTATCTAGAGTGTCTAAGGGTATGTTCACACAGCCTATTTTCGTGTCCCGTTCTGTCCCGACGGGCCATTTTTTACGCGGCCATTTTGAAAAACGGCCACAAAATGAAGTGCACGTCACTTCTTGGGCTGTTTTTGGAGCCGTTTTTCATAGACTCTATAGAAAACCGCTCCAAAACCGGCCGTAAAAAACGCAGCGAAAATCGCGATTGGCTTAAAAAAAGTCTGAAAATCAGGAGCGATTTTCCCTTGAAGCTCCGTATTTTCAGACTTTTTTGCGTTTGAATTTGAACATACCCTTAGGGTATGTTCTCACGATTAGCTAAAAACGTCTGAAAATACGGAGCTGTTTTCAAGGGAAAACAGCTCCTGATTTTCATACGTTTTTTAAGCAAATTGCGATTTGCGCTGCGTTTCTTACGGCCGTTTTTTAATGGAGTCAATGAAAAACACCTCCAAAAACGTCCCAAGAAGCGCCCTGCACTTCTTTTGACGAGCCGTCATTTAACGCGTCGTATTTTGACAGCGACGCTTAAAATGAAGGCTCGTGGGAACAGAACATCGTAATTCCCATTGAAAGCAATGGGCAGATGTTTTTAAGCGTATTAGGGGAGTTTTTTCAGACGTAATTCGAGGCGTAAAACGCCCAAATTAATCTGAAACCACTGCGTGTGAACATACCCTAACAGTTATCTCCACCTTCACCTCCCTCTTCCTAAAGATCAACCTGGAGAAAACGGAACCATCTTTACGCCATTTCACTAACCCCCCCCCCCCCTCACCAGAACTATCAATCACAGGTAACGGCTCCACACTTTTCCCGTCTCACAGGTCGCCGTATTGGGATAACCCTTAGGCCGGGTTCACACAGAGTTTTTTGCAGGCGGAAATTCTGCCTCAAGATTTTGAAGTTTGAGGCATAATTTCCTCTGCCTGCACGCCGATTTTTGCTGCGTTTTTCGCCCACGGCTGTTTTTTGACGAGTTTTGCAGCGCGGTTTCCGCGTCAAAAAACAGTGTGAACATAGTCTTAATGTCAGACAGCACAGCCAAGCGCTTCCCACTTCTTGCTGCCTCCACCTCATAAACCCTCTAGAAGTCCGTCTTTCCTCCCTCCCTCCCTCTAGAAGTCCGTCTTTCCTCCCCTCCCTCCCTCTAGAAGTCCGTCTTTCCTCCCCTCCCTCCCACCCTCTAGAAGTCCGTCTTTCCTCCCCTCCCTCCCTCTAGAAGTCCGTCTTTCCTCCCCCCCTCCCTCCCTCTAGAAGTCCGTCTTTCCTCCCCTCCCTCCCTCTAGAAGTCCGTCTTTCCTCCCCTCCCTCCCTCTAGAAGTCCGTCTTTCCTCCCCTCCCTCCCGAAGTCCGTCTTTCCTCCCCTCCCTCCCTCTAGAAGTCCGTCTTTCCTCCCCTCCCTCCCTCTAGAAGTCCGTCTTTCCTCCCCTCCCTCCCTCTAGAAGTCCGTCTTTCCTCCCCTCCCTCCCTCTAGAAGTCCGTCTTTCCTCCCCTCCCTCCCTCTAGAAGTCCGTCTTTCCTCCCCTCCCTCCCTCTAGAAGTCCATCTTTCCTCCCCTCCCTCCCTCTAGAAGTCCGTCTTTCCTCCCCTCCCTCCCTCTAGAAGTCCGTCTTTCCTCCCCTCCCTCTAGAAGTTCGTCTTTCCTCCCCTCCCTCCCTTCCTCTAGAAGTCCGTCTTTCCTCCCCTCCCTCCCTCCAGAAGTCTGTCTTTCCTCCCCTCCCTCCCTCCAGAAGTCTGTCTTTCCTCCCCTCCCTCCCTCTAGAAGTCCGTCTTTCCTCCCCTCCCTCCCTCTAGAAGTCCGTCTTCCTCCCCTCCCTCCCTCTAGAAGTCCGTCTTTCCTCCCCTCCCTCCCTCTAGAAGTCCGTCTTTCCTCCCCTCCCTCTAGAAGTTCGTCTTTCCTCCCCTCCCTCTAGAAGTCTGTCTTTCCTCCCCTCCCTCTAGAAGTTCGTCTTTCCTCCCCTCCCTCTAGAAGTCTGTCTTTCCTCCCCTCCCTCTAGAAGTCCGTCTTTCCTCCCCTCCCTCTAGAAGTCTGTCTTTCCTCCCCTCCCTCTAGAAGTCTGTCTTTCCTCCCCTCCCTCTAGAAGTCCGTCTTTCCTCCCCTCCCTCCCTCTAGAAGTCCGTCTTTTCTCCCCTCCCTCCCTCTAGAAGTCCGTCTTTTCTCCCCTCCCTCCCTCTAGAAGTCCGTCTTTCCTCCCCTCCCTCCCTCTAGAAGTCCGTCTTTCCTCCCCTCCCTCCCTCTAGAAGTCCGTCTTTCCTCCCCTCCCTCCCTCTAGAAGTCCGTCTTTCCTCCCCTCCCTCCCTCTAGAAGTCCGTCTTTCCTCCCCTCCCTCCCTCTAGAAGTCCGTCTTTCCTCCCATCCCTCCCTCTAGAAGTCCGTCTTTCCTCCCCTCCCTCCCTCTAGAAGTCCGTCTTTCCTCCCCTCCCTCCCTCTAGAAGTCCGTCTTTCCTCCCCTCCCTCCCTCTAGAAGTCCGTCTTTCCTCCCCTCCCTCCCTCTAGAAGTCCGTCTTTCCTCCGCTCCCTCCCTCTAGAAGTCCGTCTTTCCTCCCCTCCCTCCCTCTAGAAGTCCGTCTTTCCTCCCCTCCCTCCCTCTAGAAGTCCGTCTTTCCTCCCCTCCCTCCCTCTAGAAGTCCGTCTTTCCTCCGCTCCCTCCCTCTAGAAGTCCGTCTTTCCTCCCCTCCCTCCCTCTAGAAGTCCGTCTTTCCTCCCCTCCCTCCCTCTAGAAGTCCGTCTTTCCTCCCCTCCCTCCCTCTAGAAGTCCGTCTTTCCTCCGCTCCCTCCCTCTAGAAGTCCGTCTTTCCTCCCCTCCCTCCCTCTAGAAGTCAGTCTTTCCTCCCCTCCCTCCCTCTAGAAGTCAGTCTTTCCTCCCCTCCCTCCCTCCCTCTAGAAGTCAGTCTTTCCTCCCCTCCCTCCCTCCCTCTAGAAGTCAGTCTTTCCTCCCCTCCCTCCCTCTAGAAGTCAGTCTTTCCTCCCCTCCCTCCCTCTAGAAGTCAGTCTTTCCTCCCCTCCCTCCCTCTAGAAGTCAGTCTTTCCTCCCCTCCCTCCCTCTAGAAGTCAGTCTTTCCTCCCCTCCCTCCCTCTAGAAGTCAGTCTTTCCTCCCCCCTCTAGAAGTCAGTCTTTCCTCCCCCCTCTAGAAGTCCGTCTTTCCTCCCCTCCCTCCCTCTAGAAGTCCGTCTTTCCTCCCCTCCAGAAGTCCGTCATTCCTCCCCTTCCTCCCTCTAGAAGTCAGTCTTTCCTCCCCTCCCTCCCTCTAGAAGTCAGTCTTTCCTCCCCTCCCTCTAGAAGTCCGTCTTTCCTCCCCTCCCTCCCTCTAGAAGTCCGTCTTTCCTCCCCTCCCTCCCTCTAGAAGTCCGTCATTCCTCCCCTCCCTCTAGAAGTCCGTCTTTCCTCCCCCCTCTAGAAGTCAGTCTTTCCTCCCCTCCCTCCCTCTAGAAGTCAGTCTTTCCTCCCCTCCCTCCCTCTAGAAGTCAGTCTTTCCTCCCCTCCCTCCCTCTAGAAGTCAGTCTTTCCTCCCCTCCCTCCCTCTAGAAGTCAGTCTTTCCTCCCCCCTCTAGAAGTCAGTCTTTCCTCCCCCCTCTAGAAGTCCGTCTTTCCTCCCCTCCCTCCCTCTAGAAGTCCGTCTTTCCTCCCCTCCAGAAGTCCGTCATTCCTCCCCTCCCTCCCTCCCTCCCTCTAGAAGTCAGTCTTTCCTCCCCTCCCTCCCTCTAGAAGTCAGTCTTTCCTCCCCTCCCTCTAGAAGTCCGTCTTTCCTCCCCTCCCTCCCTCTAGAAGTCCGTCTTTCCTCCCCTCCCTCCCTCTAGAAGTCCGTCATTCCTCCCCTCCCTCTAGAAGTCCGTCTTTCCTCCCCCCTCTAGAAGTCAGTCTTTCCTCCCTCCCTCTAGAAGTCCGTCTTTCCTCCCCTCCAGAAGTCCGTCATTCCTCCCCTCCCTCCCTCCCTCTAGAAGTCAGTCTTTCCTCCCCTCCCTCCCTCTAGAAGTCAGTCTTTCCTCCCCTCCCTCTAGAAGTCCGTCTTTCCTCCCCTCCCTCCCGAAGTCCGTCTTTCCTCCCCTCCCTCCCTCCCTCTAGAAGTCCGTCATTCCTCCCCTCCCTCTAGAAGTCCGTCTTTCCTCCCCCCTCTAGAAGTCAGTCTTTCCTCCCCCCCTCTAGAAGTCAGTCTTTCCTCCCCCCCTCTAGAAGTCCGTCTTTCCTCGCCCTCTAGAAGTCCGTCTTTCCTCGCCCTCTAGAAGTCCGTCTTTCCTCGCCCTCTAGAAGTCCGTCTTTCCTCGCCCCCTCTAGAAGTCCGTCTTTCCTCGCCCCCTCTAGAAGTCCGTCTTTCCTCGCCCCCTCTAGAAGTCCGTCTTTCCTCGCCCCCTCTAGAAGTCCGTCTTTCCTCCCCCTCCAGAAGTCCGTCTTTCCTCCCCATCCAGAAGTCGAGTCTTTCCTCCCCTCCCTCCCGAAGTCCGTCTTTCCTCCCCTCCCTCCCGAAGTCCGTCTCCCCCCCCTCTAGAAGTCCGTCTTTCCTCCCCCCCTCTAGAAGTCCGTCTTTCCTCGCCCTCTAGAAGTCCGTCTTTCCTCGCCCTCTAGAAGTCCGTCTTTCCTCGCCCTCTAGAAGTCCGTCTTTCCTCCCCCCTCTAGAAGTCCGTCTTTCCTCGCCCTCTAGAAGTCCGTCTTTCCTCACCCTCTAGAAGACCGTCTTTCCTCCCCCTCTAGAAGTCCGTCTTTCCTCCCCCTCTAGAAGTCCGTCTTTCCTCCCCCTCTAGAAGTCCGTCTTTCCTCCCCTCTCTCCCTCTAGAAGTCCGTCTTTCCTCCCCTCCCTCCCTCTAGAAGTCCGTCTTTCCTCCCCTCCCTCCCTCTAGAAGTCCGTCTTTCCTCCCTTCCCTCCCTCTAGAAGTCCGTCTTTCCTCGCCCTCTAGAAGTCCGTCTTTCCTCCCCCCTCTAGAAGTCCGTCTTTCCTCCCCTCCCTCCCTCTAGAAGTCCGTCTTTCCTCCCCTCCCTCCCTCTAGAAGTCCGACTTTCCTCCCCTCCCTCCCTCCCTCTAGAAGTCCGTCTTTCCTCCCCTCCCTCCCTCTAGAAGTCCGACTTTCCTCCCCTCCCTCCCTCTAGAAGTCCGTCTTTCCTCCCCTCCCTCCCTCTAGAAGTCCGTCTTTCCTCCCTCCCTCTAGAAGTCCGTCTTTCCTCCCCTCCCTCCCTCTAGAAGTCCGTCTTTCCTCCCTCCCTCTAGAAGTCCGTCTTTCCTCCCCCTCTAGAAGTCCGCCTTTCCTCCCCCTCCCTCTAGAAGTCCGCCTTTCCTCCCCTCCCTCTAGAAGTCCGTCTTTCCTCCCCCTCGTACAGACATAAATGCCAGTACATATGCCCTCATCATCCACCGTCTCCACCATCCTCCTCTGTGGCTTCCATCTAACACTATTACACCGTCCTACCCATTCTCAGCTCTGCTGCAGGGGTAAATCTACCTCTCCCCTCATTCCACCTCTGCGGTCACTGGCTGCCCATTACCTACTAAATGATGTACAACACTGTGCCAAAAAGCCGCACCAAAACCGCACAGAAATGACGTCATGTAACCTTACCTTACTACTGCATCATGGGAAATCTCCTGACTGATAACAGAGGGAACACGATATAACAGCGGTGACCGGAAGTCATGTACACTCGACCAGCGCTGCTCCACCTCACAAACGGTAAGGACCTGTGATGACGTCCCCAACACGTGGCCGGGTCCGGATGGGCGGGGCTTATATGTGGAGAGGAGGCATAGTCCGGTCCCCTCACAGAGAGACCACTCATGTCACGTGATCATCATCGCTTTACACATTGCAGCATTGTCTTTTTCCTTACGCAGCACATGAGCCCCACCCCTCATGACAAGGGATCATTATCAGTGCTCCACACAGCAGAGCCTCGCCCCCTCACGGAGCCCCACCCCCAATGTCACGTGATCATCATTATTATAGGTCTCTCATCCATCTTCCATTCGTCCCAGTTCTAAGCTCCGCCCCTCCTGCTTCGATCACTTGGTGGTGACGTCATCACAGGTCCTTCCGCTATTGCCGTGTATAAGGTAGAGGGCAGCGCTTGTCGGGTGTTCTCTCTGTTATCAGTCACCCCTGTATGAGTGTGTATGCAGAGAGCTGTCAAT
Organism: Rhinoderma darwinii; assembly: GCF_050947455.1. Classification (NCBI taxonomy): domain Eukaryota; kingdom Metazoa; phylum Chordata; class Amphibia; order Anura; family Rhinodermatidae; genus Rhinoderma; species Rhinoderma darwinii. The sequence continues at coordinate 664,542,893 of NC_134687.1, forward strand.
CATTGAGTGACCCCGCCCACTGGACTCCTAGCCGGGATTTAACCCCTCCAGTGCCGGCCTCTTTGGGGTAAGTGGTTATTTCTGGTCTTTGTAGTGGTCGGATGTTTTGTGGGACGAGTCGTAGTTTGTAATGACATAATATTCGCTACATACAACTTATTCACTGACTTTTATACGTTTCTTGTTAATGTCGTTCACCGTGCGGTTTAAGGGAATGTTCAGACGTAGCGAATACGACCCACAACACGCAAGGAAATCCCCCCGAATATTCACCCCAAATGGTGGACGTATAATCCTCCCGAATATCTACTACAGAAATACAACAAGGCCGATCCTCACCTCTCCCAGCGTTACCATAGCAACACGTCCCTGCTCTTCCGGCTGTGTCCAGGGGACCCCTATAATGACATGTGACCTCTCCAGCCTGTGATTGGCTGCAGGGGTCACATGACGCCTTCTTTATATATGTGTAACCTGCAGCGTTGCTGCGAACACGCGGCGGAGCCGCAGAGGATTCTGGGAACAATGGCGTTTGTTGCGGAACTTAACTTTCCCATTGAACTTAATGGGAAAATTCTGCAAAAAATGCGCAGCGAATCCGCGGTATAAATCCGATATCCTGCGTGTTTATAATCCGCACCGCAGGTTAACCCCTTAATGACCAGGCCAGGTTCTGTTTTAGTTTTTCCCTCCCTGTCTTCTCAGATCTATAAGGCCTCATTCACACGACAGCGTCCGAGTGTCGGCCAATAAAAACGTCAGTTTTTCTCGGGCGTTTTGCTTTAGTTCCGGGCCGTGTTTCCTTTTTTTGGCGTCCGATTTTTGACCCGTTTTGCCTCCTTTTTTTTCCCTGTCCGTTTTAAAATCGGATGACTTTCATTTGTACATTTTTTGCCACACGCTTCCCTCTGTAGATACTGCCACAGCCCCCCTTATAGGTAATGCCACACAGCCCCCCTGTAGGTAGTGCCACACAGCCTCCTGTAGATAATGCCACACAGCCCCCCTGTAGGTAGTGCCACAGCCCCCCTTATAGGTAATGCCACACAGCCCCCTGTAGATAATGCCACACAGCCCCCTGTAGGTAATGCCACACAGCCCCCTGTAGATAATGCCACACAGCCCCCCTGTAGGTAGTGCCACAGCCCCCCTTATAGGTAATGCCACACAGCCTCCTGTAGATAATGCCACACAGCCCCCCTGTAGGTAGTGCCACAGCCCCCCTTATAGGTAATGCCACACAGCCCCCTGTAGATAATGCCACACAGCCCCCTGTAGGTAATGCCACACAGCCCCCTGTAGGTAGTGTCACACAGCCCAATGTAGGTAGTGCTACACAGCCCTCTGTAGGTAGTGCCACACAGCCCCCCTGTAGGTAATGCCACACAGCCCCCTGTAGGTAGTGCCACATAGCCCCCCTGTAGGTAGTGCCACACAGCCCCCCTGTAGGTAATGCCACACAGCCCCCTGTAGGTAGTGCCACACAGCCCCCTGTAGGTAGTGCCACACAGCCCCCTGTAGGTAGTGCCACACAGCCCCCTGTAGGTAGTGCCACATAGCCCCCCTGTAGGTTGTGCCACACAGCCCCCCTGTAGATAATGCTACACAGCCCTCTGTAGATAGTGCCACACAGCCCCCTCTAGGTAGTGCCACACAGCCCCCTGTAGGTAGTGCCACACAGCCCCCCTGTAGGTAATGCCACACAGCCCCCTGTAGGTAGTGCCACATAGCCCCCCTGTAGGTAGTGCCACACAGCCCCCCTGTAGGTAATGCCACACAGCCCCCTGTAGGTAGTGCCACACAGCCCCCTGTAGGTAGTGCCACACAGCCCCCTGTAGGTAGTGCCACATAGCCCCCCTGTAGGTTGTGCCACACAGCCCCCCTGTAGATAATGCTACACAGCCCTCTGTAGATAGTGCCACACAGCCCCCTCTAGGTAGTGCCACACAGCCCCCTGTAGGTAGTGCCACACAGCCCCCCTGTAGGTAATGCCACACAGCCCCCTGTAGGTAGTGCCACATAGCCCCCCTGTAGGTAGTGCCACACAGCCCCCCTGTAGGTAATGCCACACAGCCCCCTGTAGGTAGTGCCACACAGCCCCCTGTAGGTAGTGCCACACAGCCCCCTGTAGGTAGTGCCACATAGCCCCCCTGTAGGTAGTGCCACACAGCCCCCTGTAGGTAATGCCGCACAGCCCCCCTGTAGGTAATGCCACACAGCCCCCTGTAGGTAATGCCACACAGCCCCCCTGTAGGTAGTGCCACACAGCCCCCCTGTAGGTAGTGCCACACAGCCCCCCTGTAGGTAATGCCACACAGCCCCCTGTAGGTAGTGCCACATAGCCCCCCTGTAGGTAGTGCCACACAGCCCCCTGTAGGTAGTGCCACACAGCCCCCTGTAGGTAGTGCCACACAGCCCCCCTGTAGGTAATGCCACACATCCCCCTGTAGGTAGTGCCACACATCCCCCTGTAGGTAGTGCCACACAGCCCCCTGTAGGTAGTGCCACACAGCCCCCCTGTAGGTAGTGCCACACAGCCCCCCTGTAGGTAGTGCCACACAGCCCCCTGTAGGTAATGCCGCACAGCCCCCCTGTAGGTAGTGCCACACAGCCCCCCTGTAGGTAATGCCACACAGCCCCCTGTAGGTAATGCCACACAGCCCCCCTGTAGGTAGTGCCACACAGCCCCCCTGTAGGTAATGCCACACAGCCCCCTGTAGGTAGTGCCACACAGCCCCCCTGTAGGTAGTGCCACACAGCCCCCTGTAGGTAGTGCCACACAGCCCCCTGTAGGTAGTGCCACACAGCCCCCTGTAGGTAGTGCCACACAGCCCCCTGTAGGTAGTGCCACATAGCCCCCCTGTAGGTAGTGCCACACAGCCCCCTGTAGGTAATGCCGCACAGCCCCCCTGTAGGTAGTGCCGCACAGCCCCCCTGTAGGTAGTGCCACACAGCCCCCTGTAGGTAGTGCCACATAGCCCCCCTGTAGGTAGTGCCACACAGCTCCCTGTAGGTAATGCCACACAGCCCCCTGTAGGTAATGCCACACAGCCCCCTGTAGGAAGTGCCACACAGCCCCCTGTAGGTAGTGCCACACAGCCCCCTGTAGGTAGTGCCACACAGCCCCCTGTAGGTAGTGCCACACAGCCCCCTGTAGGTAGTGCCACACAGCCCCCTGTAGGTAATGCCGCACAGCCCCCCTGTAGGTAGTGCCACACAGCCCCCTGTAGGTAGTGCCACATAGCCCCCCTGTAGGTAGTGCCACACAGCTCCCTGTAGGTAATGCCACACAGCCCCCTGTAGGTAATGCCACACAGCCCCCTGTAGGTAATGCCACACAGCCCCCTGTAGGTAATGTCACACAGCCCCCTGTAGGTAATGTCACACAGCCCCCTGTAGGTAATGCCACACAGCCCCCTGTAGGTAGTGCCACACAGCCCCCTGTAGGTAGTGCCACACAGCTTCCTGTAGGTAATGCCACACAGCCCCCTGTAGGTAGTGCTACACAGCCCCCTGTAGGTAGTGCCACACAGCCCCCTGTAGGTAATACCACACAGCCCCCCTGTAGGTAGTGCCACACAGCCCCCTGTAGGTAATACCACACAGCCCCCCTGTAGGTAGTGCTACACAGCCCCCTGTAGGTAATACCACACAGCCCCCCTGTAGATAATGCTACACAGCCCCCTGTAGGTAATGCCACACAGCCCCCTGTAGGTAATGCCACACAGCCCCCTGTAGGTAATGCCACACAGCCCCCTGTAGGTAATACCACACAGCCCCCCTGTAGATAATGCTACACAGCCCCCTGTAGGTAATGCCACACAGCCCCCTGTAGGTAATGCCACACAGCCCCCTGTAGATAATGTCACACAGCCCCCTGTAGGTAATGCCACACAGCCCCCTGTAGGTAATACCACACAGCCCCCCTGTAGGTAATGCTACACAGCCCCCCTGTAGGTAGTGCCACACAGCCCCCTGTAGGTAATGATACACAGCCCCCTGTAGGTAGTGCCACACAGCCCCCTGTAGGTAGTGCTACACAGCCCCCTGTAGGTAGTGCCACACAGCCCCCTGTAGGTAGTGCCACACAGCCCCCTGTAGGTAGTGCTACACAGCCCCCTGTAGGTAATGCCACACAGCCCCCTGTAGGTAATGCCACACAGCCCCCCTGTAGGTAATGCCACACAGCCCCCCTGTAGGTAATGCAACACAGCCCCCTGTAGGTAGTGCCACACAGCCCCCTGTAGGTAATACCACACAGCCCCCCTGTAGGTAATGCCACACATCCCCCCTGTAGGTAATGCCACACAGCCCCCTGTAGGTAATGCCACACAGCCCCCCTGTAGGTAATGCCACACAGCCCCCTGTAGGTAGTGCTACACAGCCCCCCTGTAGGTAATGCCACACAGCCCCCCTGTAGGTAATGCCACACAGCCCCCTGTAGGCAGTGCCACACAGCCCCCTGTAGGTAGTGCCACACAGCCCCCCTGTAGGTAATGCTACACAGCCCCCTGTAGGTAATGCCACACAGCCCCCTGTAGGTAATGCCACACAGCCCCCTATAGGTAATGCCACACAGCCCCCTGTAGGTAATGCCACACAGCCCCCTATAGGTAATGCCACACAGCCCCCTATAGGTAATGCCACACAGCCCCCCTGTAGGTAGTGCCACACAGCCCCCTGTAGGTAGTGCCACACAGCCCCCTGTAGGTAATGCTACACAGCCCCCTGTAGGTAATGCCACACAGCCCCCCTGTAGGTAATGCGACACAGCCCCCTGTAGGTAATGCCACACAGCCCCCTGTAGATAATGCCACACAGCCCCCTGTAGGTAATGCGACACAGCCCCCTGTAGGTAATGCGACACAGCCCCCTGTAGATAATGCCACACAGCCCCCTGTAGATAATGCCACACAGCCCCCTGTAGGTAGTGCCACACAGCCCCCTGTAGGTAATGCCACACAGCCCCCTGTAGGTAATACCACACAGCCCCCCTGTAGGTAATACCACACAGCCCCCCTGTAGGTAATGCCACACAGCCCCCCTGTAGGTAATGCCACACAGCCCCCTGTAGGTAATGCCACACAGCCCCCTGTAGGTAATGCCACACAGCCCCCCTGTAGGTAGTGCTACACAGCCCCCTGTAGATAATGCCACACAGCCCCCTGTAGGTAATGCCACACAGCCCCCTGTAGGTAATGCCACACAACCCCCCTGTAGGTAATGCCACACAGCCCCCTGTAGGTAATGCCACACAGCCCCATGTAAGTAATGCCACACAGCCCTCTGTAGGTAGTGCCACACAGCCCCCTGTAGGTAATGCCACACAGCCCCCCTGTAGGTAGTGCTACACAGCCCCCTGTAGATAATGCCACACAGCCCCCTGTAGGTAATGCCACACAGCCCCCTGTAGGTAATGCCACACAGCCCCCCTGTAGGTAATGCCACACAGCCCCCTGTAGGTAATGCCACACAGCCCCCTGTAGGTAGTGCCACACAGCCCCATGTAAGTAATGCCACACAGCCCCCTGTAGGTAGTGCTACACAGCCCCCCTGTAGGTAATGCCACACAGCCCCCCTGTAGGTAGTGCCACACAGCCCTCTGTAGGTAGTGCCACACAGCCCCCCTGTAGGTAGTGCCACACAGCCCCCTGTAGGTAATGCCACACAGCCCCCTGTAGGTAGTGCCACACAGCCCCCTGTAGGTAATGCCACACAGCCCCCTTGTAGGTAGTGCTACACAGCCCCCTGTAGGTAGGGCCACACAGCCCCCTTGTAGGTAGTGCTACACAGCCCCCTGTAGGTAATGCCACACAGCCCCCTGTAGGTAATGCCACACAGCCCCCTTGTAGGTAGTGCCACACAGCCCTCTGTAGGTAATGCCACACAGCCCCCTTGTAGGTAGTGCCACACAGCCCCCTGTAGGTAGTGCCACACAGCCCCCCTGTAGGTAATGCCACACAGCCCCCTGTAGGTAGTGCCACACAGCCCAATGTAGGTAATTCCACACAGCCCCCTGTAGGTAATGCTACACAGCCCCCTGTAGGTAATTCCACACAGCCCCCAATGTAGGTAATACCACACAGCCCCCCTGTATATCACTCTGTATCTGTCAGGAGGTAGAGGAGCAATGTTCTGCAGATCTGTAGAGAGGTCAGTGGTGTAATAATCTGCAGGATATATCACTATGTATCTGTCAGGAGGTAGAGGAGCAATGTTCTGCAGATCTGTAGAGAGGTCAGTGGTGTAATAATCTGCAGAATATATCACTATGTATCTGTCAGGAGGTGGAGGAGCAATGTTCTGCCGATCTGTAGAGAGGTCAGTGGTGTAATAATCTGCAGGATATATCACTATGTATCTGTCAGGAGGTAGAGGAGCAATGTTCTGCAGATCTGTAGAGAGGTCAGTGGTGTAATAATCTGCAGGATATATCACTATGTATCTGTCAGGAGGTAGAGGAGCGATGTTCTGCAGATCTGTAGAGGTCAGTGGTGTAATAATCTGCAGGGTATATCACTATGTATGTCAGGAGGTAGAGGAGCAATGTTCTGCAGATCTGTAGAGAGGTCAGTGGTGTAATAATCTGCAGGATATATCACTATGTATCTGTCAGGAGGTGGAGGAGCAATGTTCTGCAGATCTGTAGAGAGGTCAGTGGTGTAATAATCTGCAGGATATATCACTATGTGTCTGTCAGGAGGTAGAGGAGCAATGCTCTGCAGATCTGTAGAGAGGTCAGTGGTGTAATAATCTGCAGGATATATCACTATGTATCTGTCAGGAGGTAGAGGAGCAATGTTCTGCAGATCTGTAGAGAGGTCAGTGGTGTAATAATCTGCAGGATATATCACTATGTATCTGTCAGGAGGTAGAGGAGCAATGTTCTGCAGATCTGTAGAGAGGTCAGTGGTGTAATAATCTGCAGAATATATCACTATGTATCTGTCAGGAGGTAGAGGAGCAATGTTCTGTAGAGAGGTCAGTGGTGTAATAATCTGCAGGATATATCACTATGAATCTGTCAGGAGGTGGAGGAGCAATGTTCTGCAGATCTGTAGAGAGGTCAGTGGTGTAATAATCTGCAGGATATATCACTATGTATCTGTCAGGAGGTGGAGGAGCGATGTTCTGCAGATCTGTAGAGAGGTCAGTGGTGTAATAATCTGCAGGATATATCACTATGTATCTGTCAGGAGGTGGAGAAGCAATGTTCTGCAGATCTGTAGAGAGGTCAGTGGGTAATAATCTGCAGGATATATCACTATGTATCTGTCAGGAGGTAGAGGAGCAATGTTCTGCAGATCTGTAGAGAGGTCAGTGGTGTAATAATCTGCAGGATATATCACTATGTATCTGTCAGGAGGTAGAGGAGCAATGTTCTGCAGATCTGTAGAGAGGTCAGTGGTGTAATAATCTGCAGGACATATCACTATGTATCTGTCAGGGGGTTGAGGAGCAATGTTCTGCAGATCTCTAGAGAGGTCAGTGGTGTAATAATCTGCAGGATATATCACTATGTATCTGTCAGGAGGTAGAGGAGCAATGTTCTGCAGATCTGTAGAGAGGTCAGTGGTGTAATAATCTGCAGGATATATCACTATGTATCTGTCAGGAGGTAGAGGAGCAATGTTCTGCAGATCTGTAGAGAGGTCAGTGGTGTAATAATCTGCAGGATATATCACTATGTATCTGTCAGGAGGTAGAGGAGCAATGTTCTGCAGATCTGTAGAGAGGTCAGTGGTGTAATAATCTGCAGGATATATCACTATGTATCTGTCAGGAGGTAGAGGAGCAATGTTCTGCAGATCTGTAGAGAGGTCAGTGGTGTAATAATCTGCAGGATATATCACTATGTATCTGTCAGGAGGTAGAGGAGCAATGTTCTGCAGATCTGTAGAGAGGTCAGTGGTGTAATAATCTGCAGAATATATCACTATGTATCTGTCAGGAGGTGGAGGAGCAATGTTCTGCCGATCTGTAGAGAGGTCAGTGGTGTAATAATCTGCAGAATATATCACTCTGTATCTGTCAGGAGGTAGAGGAGCAATGTTCTGCAGATCTGTAGAGAGGTCAGTGGTGTAATAATCTGCAGGATATATCACTATGTGTCTGTCAGGAGGTAGAGGAGCAATGCTCTGCAGATCTGTAGAGAGGTCAGTGGTGTAATAATCTGCAGGATATATCACTATGTATCTGTCAGGAGGTAGAGGAGCAATGTTCTGCAGATCTGTAGAGAGGTCAGTGGTGTAATAATCTGCAGGATATATCACTATGTATCTGTCAGGAGGTAGAGGAGCAATGTTCTGCAGATCTGTAGAGAGGTCAGTGGTGTAATAATCTGCAGAATATATCACTATGTATCTGTCAGGAGGTAGAGGAGCAATGTTCTGTAGAGAGGTCAGTGGTGTAATAATCTGCAGGATATATCACTATGAATCTGTCAGGAGGTGGAGGAGCAATGTTCTGCAGATCTGTAGAGAGGTCAGTGGTGTAATAATCTGCAGGATATATCACTATGTATCTGTCAGGAGGTGGAGGAGCAATGTTCTGCAGATCTGTAGAGAGGTCAGTGGTGTAATAATCTGCAGGATATATCACTATGTGTCTGTCAGGAGGTAGAGGAGCAATGCTCTGCAGATCTGTAGAGAGGTCAGTGGTGTAATAATCTGCAGGATATATCACTATGTATCTGTCAGGAGGTAGAGGAGCAATGTTCTGCAGATCTGTAGAGAGGTCAGTGGTGTAATAATCTGCAGGATATATCACTATGTATCTGTCAGGAGGTTGGGGAGCAATGTTCTGCAGATCTGTAGAGAGGTCAGTGGTGTAATAATCTGCAGAATATATCACTATGTATCTGTCAGGAGGTAGAGGAGCGATGTTCTGCAGATCTGTAGAGAGGTCAGTGGTGTAATAATCTGCAGGATATATCACTATGTATCTCTCAGGAGGTAGAGGAGAAATGTTCTGCAGATCTGTAGAGAGGTCAGTGGTGTAATAATCTGCAGGATATATCACTATGTATCTGTCAGGAGGTAGAGGAGCGATGTTCTGCAGATCTGTAGAGAGGTCAGTGGTGTAATAATCTGCAGGATATATCACTATGTATCTGTCAGGAGGTGGAGAAGCAATGTTCTGCAGATCTGTAGAGAGGTCAGTGGGTAATAATCTGCAGGATATATCACTATGTATCTGTCAGGAGGTAGAGGAGCAATGTTCTGCAGATCTGTAGAGAGGTCAGTGGTGTAATAATCTGCAGGATATATCACTATGTATCTGTCAGGAGGTAGAGGAGCAATGTTCTGCAGATCTGTAGAGAGGTCAGTGGTGTAATAATCTGCAGGACATATCACTATGTATCTGTCAGGGGGTTGAGGAGCAATGTTCTGCAGATCTCTAGAGAGGTCAGTGGTGTAATAATCTGCAGGATATATCACTATGTATCTGTCAGGAGGTAGAGGAGCAATGTTCTGCAGATCTGTAGAGAGGTCAGTGGTGTAATAATCTGCAGGATATATCACTATGTATCTGTCAGGAGGTAGAGGAGCAATGTTCTGCAGATCTGTAGAGAGGTCAGTGGTGTAATAATCTGCAGGATATATCACTATGTATCTGTCAGGAGGTAGAGGAGCAATGTTCTGCAGATCTGTAGAGAGGTCAGTGGTGTAATAATCTGCAGGATATATCACTATGTATCTGTCAGGAGGTAGAGGAGCAATGTTCTGCAGATCTGTAGAGAGGTCAGTGGTGTAATAATCTGCAGAATATATCACTATGTATCTGTCAGGAGGTGGAGGAGCAATGTTCTGCCGATCTGTAGAGAGGTCAGTGGTGTAATAATCTGCAGAATATATCACTCTGTATCTGTCAGGAGGTAGAGGAGCGATGTTCTGCAGATCTGTAGAGAGGCAGTGGTGTAATAATCTGCAGGATATATCACTATGTATCTGTCAGGAGGTAGAGGAGCGATGTTCTGCAGATCTGTAGAGAGGTCAGTGGTGTAATAATCTGCAGGATATATCACTATGTATCTGTCAGGAGGTAGAGGAGCAATGTTCTGCAGATCTGTAGAGAGGTCAGTGGTGTAATAATCTGCAGAATATATCACTATGTATCTGTCAGTAGAGGACAGAGCAATGTTCTGCAGATCTCAGGAGAGGTCAGTGGTGTAATAATCTGCAGGATATATCACTATGTATATGTCAGGAGGTAGAGGAGCAATGTTCTGCAGATCTGTAGAGGTCAGTGGTGTAATAATCTGCAGGATATATCACTATGTATCTGTCAGGGGGTAGAGGAGCAATGTTCTGCAGATCTGTAGAGCGGTCAGTGGTGTAATAATCTGCAGGATATATCACTATGTATCTGTCAGGAGGTAGAGGAGCAATGTTCTGCAGATCTGTAGAGAGGTCAGTGGTGTAATAATCTGCAGGATATATCACTGTATCTGTCAGGAGGTAGAGGAGCAATGTTCTGCAGATCTATAGAGAGGTCAGTGGTGTAATAATCTGCAGGATATATCACTATGTATCTGTCAGGAGGTAGAGGAGCGATGTTCTGCAGATCTGTAGAGAGGTCAGTGGTGTAATAATCTGCAGGATATATCACTATGTATCTGTCAGGAGGTAGAGGAGCAATGTTCTGCAGATCTGTAGAGAGGTCAGTGGTGTAATAATCTGCAGGATATATCACTATGTATCTGTCAGGAGGTAGAGGAGCAATGTTCTGCAGATCTCAGGAGAGGTCAGTGGTGTAATAATCTGCAGGATATATCACTATATCTGTCAGGAGGTAGAGGAGCAATGTTCTGCAGATCTGTAGAGAGGTCAGTGGTGTAATAATCTGCAGGATATATCACTATGTATCTGTCAGGAGGTGGAGGAGCAATGTTCTGCAGATATGTAGAGAGGTCAGTGGTGTAATAATCTGCAGGATATATCACTATGTATCTGTCAGGAGGTAGAGGAGCAATGTTCTGCAGATCTCTAGAGAGGTCAGTGGTGTAATAATCTGCAGAATATATCACTATGTATCTGTCAGGAGGTAGAGGAGCAATGTTCTGCAGATCTGTAGAGAGGTCAGTGGTGTAATAATCTGCAGAATATATCACTATGAATCTGTCAGGAGGTAGAGGAGCAATGTTCTGCAGATCTGTAGAGAGGTCAGTGGTGTAATAATCTGCAGGATATATCACTATGTATCTGTCAGGAGGTAGAGGAGCAATGTTCTGCAGATCTGTAGAGAGGTCAGTGGTGTAATAATCTGCAGGATATATCACTATGTATCTGTCAGGAGGTAGAGGAGCAATGTTCTGCAGATCTCAGGAGAGGTCAGTGGTGTAATAATCTGCAGGATATATCACTATATCTGTCAGGAGGTAGAGGAGCAATGTTCTGCAGATCTGTAGAGAGGTCAGTGGTGTAATAATCTGCAGGATATATCACTATGTATCTGTCAGGAGGTGGAGGAGCAATGTTCTGCAGATATGTAGAGAGGTCAGTGGTGTAATAATCTGCAGGATATATCACTATGTATCTGTCAGGAGGTAGAGGAGCAATGTTCTGCAGATCTCTAGAGAGGTCAGTGGTGTAATAATCTGCAGAATATATCACTATGTATCTGTCAGGAGGTAGAGGAGCAATGTTCTGCAGATCTGTAGAGAGGTCAGTGGTGTAATAATCTGCAGAATATATCACTATGAATCTGTCAGGAGGTAGAGGAGCAATGTTCTGCAGATCTGTAGAGAGGTCAGTGGTGTAATAATCTGCAGAATATATCACTATGAATCTGTCAGGAGGTAGAGGAGCAATGTTCTGCAGATCTGTAGAGAGGTCAGTGGTGTAATAATCTGCAGAATATATCACTATGAATCTGTCAGGAGGTAGAGGAGCAATGTTCTGCAGATCTGTAGAGAGGTCAGTGGTGTAATTATCTGCAGGATATATCACTATGTATCTGTCAGGAGGTAGAGGAGCAATGTTCTGCAGATCTGTAGAGAGGTCAGTGGTGTAATAATCTGCAGGATATATCACTATGTATCTGTCAGGAGGTAGAGGAGCAATGTTCTGCAGATCTGTAGAGATGTCAGTGGTGTAATAATCTGCAGGATATATCACTATGTATCTGTCAGGAGGTAGAGGAGCAATGTTCTGCAGATCTGTAGAGCGGTCAGTGGTGTAATAATCTGCAGGATATATCACTATGTGTCTGTCAGGGGGTTGAGGAGCAATGTTCTGCAGATCTATAGAGAGGTCAGTGGTGTAATAATCTGCAGGATATATCACTATGTATCTGTCAGGAGGTAGAGGAGCGATGTTCTGCAGATCTGTAGGGAGGTCAGTGGTGTAATAATCTGCAGGATATATCACTATGTATCTGTCAGGAGGTAGAGGAGCAATGTTCTGCAGGTCTCTAGAGAGGTCAGTGGTGTAATAATCTGCAGAATATATCACTATGTATCTGTCAGGAGGTAGAGGAGCAATGTTCTGCAGATCTGTAGAGAGGTCAGTGGTGTAATAATCTGCAGAATATATCACTATGAATCTGTCAGGAGGTAGAGGAGCAATGTTCTGCAGATCTGTAGAGAGGTCAGTGGTGTAATAATCTGCAGGATATATCACTATGTATCTGTCAGGAGGTGGAGGAGCGATGTTCTGCAGATCTGTAGAGAGGTCAGTGGTGTAATAATCTGCAGGATATATCACTATGTATCTGTCAGGAGGTAGAGGAGCAATGTTCTGCAGATCTGTAGAGAGGTCAGTGGTGTAATAATCTGCAGGATATATCACTACACATCTGTCAGGAGGTAGAGGAGCAATGTTCTGCAGATCTGTAGAGAGGTCAGTGGTGTAATAATCTGCAGGATATATCACTATGTATCTGTCAGGAGGTAGAGGAGCAATGTTCTGCAGATCTGTAGAGAGGTCAGTGGTGTAATTATCTGCAGGATATATCACTATGTATCTGTCAGGAGGTAGAGGAGCAATGTTCTGCAGATCTGTAGAGAGGTCAGTGGTGTAATTATCTGCAGGATATATCACTCTGTATCTGTCAGGAGGTAGAGGAGCAATGTTCTGCAGATCTGTAGAGAGGTCAGTGGTGTAATAATCTGCAGGATATATCACTATGTATCTGTCAGGAGGTGGAGGAGCAATGTTCTGCAGATCTGTAGAGAGGTCAGTGGTGTAATTATCTGCAGGATATATCACTATGTATCTGTCAGGAGGTAGAGGAGCAATGTTCTGCAGATCTGTAGAGAGGTCAGTGGTGTAATAATCTGCAGGATATATCACTATGTATCTGTCAGGAGGTGGAGGAGCAATGTTCTGCAGATCTGTAGAGAGGTCAGTGGTGTAATAATCTGCAGGATATATCACTATGTATCTGTCAGGAGGTAGAGGAGCAATGTTCTGCAGATCTGTAGAGAGGTCAGTGGTGTAATAATCTGCAGAATATATCACTATGAATCTGTCAGGAGGTAGAGGAGCAATGTTCTGCAGATCTGTAGAGAGGTCAGTGGTGTAATAATCTGCAGAATATATCACTCTGTATCTGTCAGGAGGTAGAGGAGCAATGTTCTGCAGATATGATATGTAGAGAGGTCAGTTGTGTAATAATCTGCAGGATATATCACTATGTATCTGTCAGGAGGTAGAGGAGCAATGTTCTGCAGATCTGTAGAGAGGTCAGTGGTGTAATAATCTGCAGGATATATCGCTATGTATTTGTCAGGAGGTAGAGGAGCAATGTTCTGCAGATCTGTAGAGAGGTCAGTGGTTTAATAATCTGCAGGATATATCACTATGTATCTGTCAGGAGGTAGAGGAGCAATGTTCTGCAGATCTGTAGAGAGGTCAGTGGTGTAATTATCTGCAGGATATATCACTATGTATCTGTCAGGAGGTGGAGGAGCAATGTTCTGCAGATCTGTAGAGAGGTCAGTGGTGTAATAATCTGCAGGATATATCACTATGTATCTGTCAGGAGGTAGAGGAGCAATGATCTGCAGATCTCTAGAGAGGTCAGTGGTGTAATAATCTGCAGGATATATCACTATGTATCTGTCAGGAGGTAGAGGAGCGATGTTCTGCAGATCTGTAGAGAGGTCAGTGGTGTAATAATCTGCAGGATATATCACTATGTATCTGTCAGGAGGTAGAGGAGCAATGTTCTGCAGATCTGTAGAGAGGTCAGTGGTGTAATAATCTGCAGGATATATCACTATGTATCTGTCAGGAGGTAGAGGAGCAATGTTCTGCAGATCTGTAGAGAGGTCAGTGGTGTAATTATCTGCAGGATATATCACTCTGTATCTGTCAGGAGGTAGAGGAGCAATGTTCTGCAGATCTGTAGAGAGGTCAGTGGTGTAATAATCTGCAGGATATATCACTATGTATCTGTCAGGAGGTGTAGGAGCAATGTTCTGCAGATCTGTAGAGAGGTCAGTGGTGTAATAATCTGCAGGATATATCACTATGTATCTGTCAGGAGGTAGAGGAGCAATGTTCTGCAGATCTGTAGAGAGGTCAGTGGTGTAATAATATGCAGGATATATCACTATGTATCTGTCAGGAGGTAGAGGAGCAATGTTCTGCAGATCTGTAGAGAGGTCAGTGGTGTAATTATCTGCAGGATATATCACTCTGTATCTGTCAGGAGGTGGAGGAGCAATGTTCTGCAGATCTGTAGAGAGGTCAGTGGTGTAATAATCTGCAGAATATATCACTCTGTATCTGTCAGGAGGTAGAGGAGCGATGTTCTGCAGATCTGTAGAGAGGTCAGTGGTGTAATAATCTGCAGGATATATCACTATGTATCTGTCAGGAGGTAGAGGAGCAATGTTCTGCAGATCTGTAGAGAGGTCAGTGGTGTAATAATCTGCAGAATATATCACTCTGTATCTGTCAGGAGGTAGAGGAGCGATGTTCTGCAGATCTGTAGAGAGGTCAGTGGTGTAATAATCTGCAGGATATATCACTATGTATCTGTCAGGAGGTAGAGGAGCAATGTTCTGCAGATCTGTAGAGAGGTCAGTGGTGTAATAATCTGCAGGATATATCACTCTGTATCTGTCCGGAGGTAGAGGAGCAATGTTCTGCAGATCTGTAGAGAGGTCAGTGGTGTAATAATCTGCAGAATATATCACTCTGTATCTGTCCGGAGGCTTTTTGGAATTTTTTTGAAAATATAAACCATTGCTGGTAAATATATAAATTGTCTAACATCTAAAGAGCTGATAAAAAAGTAATGCCGACAATATATTACCTCCCCCCCCCCCATAAAAAGGTGGAGGTGAAAGGTCAGAATGTTTTTCTTATTTTGCATATACTTAATTTTATTCCTTTATTTCAGTAACACAACGGATGATAACAGAGAATCACAGCTCCATATTTATTCCCCACGATTCTGCCGTTTTTAGTAATGTGACATATGTGGCCCTAGTGTGCGATGTGACTTACTGGACTCTTTGCAGTGCAACTCACGCGGCGGCGACAGTAAAACGTCAGAAACCGGACAACAAATGTGAAAAGTTAGGCCCCCAGTTTGTGCAAAGTGAAATTGGGCAAAGGAAAGAAAGCACCCGAGTGGGAGTGGACCCCCCCCATAAGAACAATGGGCTCTGGCATTTGCCCGGGTTTGCCGTGTGTGGACGGTGGCCCTGATCTGCGTCCTGAGAACGCAGATGTAGTTGACACCAGGACATGCCGTCGGCCAATAGGGACACAAGAGAACAAGCCCGCAGGAGTACATCAGTGCATATGTAATATGTGACTCGCAAGTCTGGGGATCCTTGTCGTGGATTGCGAGCTTGCGTCCTTTTGGCCAAAATGATTACTAATACCCCAGGTATTTTTCATTATTATGTATATTCGCTTCTCTTGGACACAGCCGGGTCTTTGATGCTGGGAGAGTATGGTGTGTTGTTGTTTGGCATAGCAAGCAGGGTAGCCCGCTCTATGAATTATCAAGGCGTCACAAATAGGCTTCTACCTGGCTATACACGTTGTGCCTCATGACGTACACACTATCCCTCCATGTTTCACTCACTTGCACCCCATTATCCATTTATTTCGATTGAGGCACTTCATTTATTACTGCCCCCTATATTTCACTTATAGTATTACACTTGCACACACACTATTCATTTATTATTTCTTACTACACATCCCATGCACCACACACACCACTCCCCTCAAGACTAGTGGGAGTGGCTATTATTATTTAAAGCACCTGCTCACTCGCCCTTTCATCAGCATTTCTGGCCTGGCTGTGTCCATTTGTAAGTATGGCCTTTTTAGGAGTACATCAGGATATATGTAATATGTGAGGAGTACATCAGGATATATGTAATATGTGAGGAGTACATCAGGGTATATGTAATATGTGAGGAGTACATCAGGGTATATGTAATATGTGAGGAGTACATCAGGGTATATGTAATATGTGAGGAGTACATCAGGATATATGTAATATGTGAGGAGTACATCAGGGTATATGTAATATGTGAGGAGTACATCAGGATATATGTAATCTGTGAGGAGTACATCAGGGTATATGTAATATGTGAGGAGTACATCAGGGTATATGTAATATGTGAGGAGTACATCAGGGTATATATAATATGTGAGGAGTACATCAGGGTATATGTAATATGTGAGGAGTACATCAGGGTATATGTAATATGTGAGGAGTACATCAGGGTATATGTAATATGTGAGGAGTACATCAGGGTATATGTAATATGTGAGGAGTACATCAGGGTATATGTAATATGTGAGGAGTACATCAGGGTATATGTAATATGTGAGGAGTACATCAGGGTATATATAATATGTGAGGAGTACATCAGGGTATATGTAATATGTGAGGAGTACATCAGGGTATATGTAATATGTGAGGAGTACATCAGGGTATATGTAATATGTGAGGAGTACATCAGGGTATATGTAATATGTGAGGAGTACATCAGGGTATATGTAATATGTGAGGAGTACATCAGGGTATATGTAAACTGTGAGGAGTACATCAGGATATATGTAATATGTGAGGAGTACATCAGGGTATATGTAATATGTGAGGGGCACATCAGGATATATGTAATATGTGAGTAGTACATCAGGATATATGTAATATGTGAGGAGTACATCAGCGTATATGTAATATGTGAGGAGTACATCAGGGTATATTTAATATGTGAGGAGTACATCAGGGTATATGTAATATGTGAGGAGTACATCAGGGTATATGTAATATGTGAGGAGTACATCAGGGTATATGTAATATATGAGGAGTACATCAGGGTATATGTAATATGTGAGGAGTACATCAGGGTATATGTAATATGTGAGGAGTACATCAGGGTATATGTAATATGTGAGGAGTACATCAGGGTATATGTAATATGTGAGGAGTACATCAGGGTATATGTAATATGTGAGGAGTACATCAGGGTATATGTAATCTGTGAGGAGTACATCAGGGTATATGTAATCTGTGCGGAGTACATCAGGGTATATGTAATATGTGAGGAGTACATCAGGATATATGTAATGTGTGAGGAGTACATCAGGGTATATGTAATATGTGAGGAGTACATCAGGATATATGTAATATGTGAGGAGTACATCAGGACATATGTAATATGTGAGGAGTACATCAGGGTATATGTAATATGTGAGGAGTACATCAGGGTATATGTAATATGTGAGGAGTACATCAGGGTATATGTAATATGTGAGGAGTACATCAGGGTATATGTAATATGTGAGGAGTACATCAGGATATATGTAATATGTGAGGAGTACATCAGGGTATATGTAATATGTGAGGAGTACATCAGGGTATATGTAATCTATGAGGAGTACATCAGGGTATATGTAATATGTGCGGAGTACATCAGGATATATGTAATATGTGAGGAGTACATCAGGGTATATGTAATCTGTGAGGAGTACATCAGGGTATATGTAATATGTGAGGAGTACATCAGGGTATATGTAATATGTGAGGAGTACATCAGAGTATATGTAATATGTGAGGAGTACATCAGGATATATGTAATATGTGAGGAGTACATCAGGATATATGTAATATGTGAGGAGTACATCAGGATATATGTAATATGTGAGGAGGACATCAGGATATATGTAATATGTGAGGGGTACGTCAGGATATATGTAATATGTGGAGTACATCAGGGTATGTGTAATGTGTGAGGAGTACATCAGGGTATGTGTAATGTGTGCGGAGTACATCAGGGTATATGTAATATGTGAGGAGTACATCAGGATATATGTAATATGTGAGGAGTACATCAGGATATATGTAATATGTGAGGAGTACATCAGGGTATATGTAATATGTGCGGAGTACATCAGGGTATATGTAATATGTGAGGAGTACATCAGGGTATATGTAATATGTGAGGAGTACATCAGGGTATATGTAATATGTGAGGAGTACATCAGGGTATATGTAATATGTGAGGAGTACATCAGGGTATATGTAATATGTGAGGAGTATATCAGGGTATATGTAATATGTGAGGAGTACATCAGGGTATATGTAATATGTGAGGAGTACATCAGGTATATGTAATATGTGAGGAGTACATCAGGATATATGTAATATGTGAGGAGTACATCAGGTTATATGTAATATGTGAGGAGTACATCAGGATATATGTAATATGTGAGGAGTACATCAGGGTATATGTAATATGTGAGGAGTACATCAGGGTATATGTAATATGTGAGGAGTACATCAGGGTATATGTAATATGTGAGGAGTACATCAGGGTATATGTAATATGTGAGGAGTATATCAGGGTATATGTAATATGTGAGGAGTACATCAGGGTATATGTAATATGTGAGGGGTACATCAGGGTATATGTAATATGTGAGGAGTACATCAGGGTATATGTAATATGTGAGGAGTACATCAGGGTATATGTAATATGTGAGGAGTACATCAGGGTATATGTAATATGTGAGGAGTACATCAGGGTATATATAAGCTGTGCGGAGTACATCAGGATATATGTAATATGTGAGGAGTACATCAGTGTATATGTAATATGTGAGGAGTACATCAGGATATATGTAATATGTGTGGAGTACATCAGGATATATGTAATATGTGAGGAGTACATCAGGATATATGTAATATGTGAGGAGTACATCAGGGTATATGTAATATGTGAGGAGTACATCAGGATATGTGTACTATGTGAGGAGTACATCAGGGTGTATGTAATATGTGAGGAGTACATCAGGATATATGTAATATGTGAGGAGTACATCAGGATATATGTAATATGTGAGGAGTACATCAGCGTATATGTAATATGTGAGGAGTACATCAGGGTATATGTAATATGTGAGGAGTACATCAGGGTATATGTAATATGTGAGGAGTACATCAGGATATATGTAATATGTGAGGAGTACATCAGGGTATATGTAATATGTGAGGAGTACATCAGGATATATGTAATATGTGAGGAGTACATCAGGATATATGTAATATGTGAGGAGTACATCAGGGTATATGTAATATGTGAGGAGTACATCAGGGTATATATAAGCTGTGAGGAGTACATCAGGATATATGTAATATGTGAGGAGTACATCAGGGTATATGTAATATGTGAGGAGTACATCAGGATATATGTAATATGTGAGGAGTACATCAGGATATATGTAATATGTGAGGAGTACATCAGGGTATATGTAATATGTGAGGAGTACATCAGGGTATATGTAATATGTGAGGAGTACATCAGGATATATGTAATATGTGAGGAGTACATCAGGGTATATGTAATATGTGCGGGTACATCAGGATATATGTAATATGTGAGGATTACATCAGGGTATATGTAATATGTGTGGAGTACATCAGGGTATATGTAATCTATGAGGAGTACATCAGGATATATGTAATATGTGAGGAGTACATCAGGGTATATGTAATATGTGAGGATTACATCAGGGTATATGTAATATGTGAGGAGCACATCAGGGTATATATAATATGTGGAGTACATCAGGGTATATATAAGCTGTGAGGAGTACATCAGGGTATATGTAATATGTGAGGAGTACATCAGGGTATATATAATATGTGGAGTACATCAGGGTATATATAAGCTGTGAGGAGTACATCAGGGTATATGTAATATGTGAGGAGTACATCAGGATATATGTAATATGTGAGGAGTACATCAGGGTATATATAAGCTGTGAGGAGTACATCAGGATATATGTAATATGTGAGGAGTACATCAGGATATATGTAATATGTGAGGAGTACATCAGGGTATATGTAATCTGTGAGGAGTACATCAGGATATATGTAATATGTGAGGAGTACATCAGGATATATGTAATATGTGAGGAGTACATCAGGGTATATATATAATATGTGGAGTACATCAGGGTATATATAAGCTGTGAGGAGTACATCAGGGTATATGTAATATGTGAGGAGTACATCAGGATATATGTAATATGTGTGGAGTACATCAGGATATATGTAATATGTGAGGAGTACATCAGGGTATATGTAATATGTGAGGAGTACATCAGGGTATATATAAGCTGTGAGGAGTACATCAGGATATATGTAATATGTGAGGAGTACATCAGGGTATATGTAATATGTGAGGAGTACATCAGGATATATGTAATATGTGAGGAGTACATCAGGGTATATGTAATATGTGAGGAGTACATCAGGGTATATGTAATATGTGAGGAGTACATCAGGATATATGTAATATGTGAGGAGTACATCAGGGTATATGTAATCTGTGAGGAGTACATCAGGATATATGTAATATGTGAGGATTACATCAGGGTATATGTAATATGTGAGGAGTACATCAGGATATATGTAATATGTGAGGAGTACATCAGGGTATATGTAATATGTGAGGAGTACATCAGGGTATATGTAATATGTGAGGAGTACATCAGGGTATATGTAATGTGTGAGGAGTACATCAGGGTATATGTAATATGTGAGGAGTACATCAGGGTATATGTAATATGTGAGGAGTACATCAGGGTATATGTAATATGTGAGGAGTACATCAGGATATATGTAATGTGAGGAGTACATCAGGATATATGTAATCTGTGAGGAGCACATCAGGGTATATGTAATATGTGAGGAGCACATCAGGGTATATATAATATGTGAGGAGTACATCAGGGTATATATAAGCTGTGAGGAGTACATCAGGGTATATGTAATATGTGAGGAGCACATCAGGGTATATGTAATATGTGAGGAGTACATCAGGGTATATATAAGCTGTGAGGAGTACATCAGGATATATGTAATATGTGAGGAGTACATCAGGATATATGTAATATGTGAGGAGTACATCAGGGTATATATAATATGTGGAGTACATCAGGGTATATATAAGCTGTGAGGAGTACATCAGGGTATATGTAATATGTGAGGAGCACATCAGGGTATATGTAATATGTGAGGAGTACATCAGGGTATATATAAGCTGTGAGGAGTACATCAGGATATATGTAATATGTGAGGAGTACATCAGGGTATATGTAATCTGTGAGGAGTACATCAGAGTATATGTAATATGTGAGTAGTACATCAGGATATATGTAATATGTGAGGAGTACATCAGGGTATATGTAATATGTGAGGAGTACATCAGGGTATATGTAATCTGTGAGGAGTACATCAGGATATATGTAATATGTGAGGAGTACATCAGGATATATGTAATAAGTGAGGAGTACATCAGGGTATATGTAATATGTGAGGAGTACATCAGGATATATGTAATATGTGAGGAGTACATCAGGGTATATGTAATCTGTGCAGAGTACATCAGGATATATGTAATATGTGAGGAGTACATCAGGGTATATATAAGCTGTGAGGAGTACATCAGGGTATATGTAATATGTGAGGAGCACATCAGGGTATATGTAATATGTGAGGAGTACATCAGGGTATATATAAGCTGTGAGGAGTACATCAGGATATATGTAATATGTGAGGAGTACATCAGGATATATGTAATATGTGAGGAGTACATCAGGGTATATATAATATGTGGAGTACATCAGGGTATATATAAGCTGTGAGGAGTACATCAGGGTATATGTAATATGTGAGGAGCACATCAGGGTATATGTAATATGTGAGGAGTACATCAGGATATATATAAGCTGTGAGGAGTACATCAGGATATATGTAATATGTGAGGAGTACATCAGGGTATATGTAATATGTGAGGAGTACATCAGGATATATGTAATATGTGAGGAGTACATCAGGGTATATATAATATGTGAGGAGTACATCAGGGTATATGTAATATGTGAGGAGTACATCAGGATATATGTAATATGTGTGGAGTACATCAGGATATATGTAATATGTGAGGAGTACATCAGGGTATATGTAATATGTGAGGAGTACATCAGGGTATATATAAGCTGTGAGGAGTACATCAGGATATATGTAATATGTGAGGAGTACATCAGGGTATATGTAATATGTGAGGAGTACATCAGGATATATGTAATATGTGAGGAGTACATCAGGGTATATGTAATATGTGAGGAGTACATCAGGGTATATGTAATATGTGAGGAGTACATCAGGATATATGTAATATGTGAGGAGTACATCAGGGTATATGTAATATGTGAGGAGTACATCAGGGTATATGTAATATGTGAGGAGTACATCAGGATATATGTAATATGTGAGGAGTACATCAGGGTATATGCAATATGTGCGGGTACATCAGGATATATGTAATATGTGAGGATTACATCAGGGTATATGTAATATGTGAGGAGTACATCAGGATATATGTAATCTGTGAGGAGCACATCAGGGTATATGTAATATGTGAGGAGCACATCAGGGTATATATAATATGTGAGGAGTACATCAGGGTATATATAAGCTGTGAGGAGTACATCAGGGTATATGTAATATGTGAGGAGCACATCAGGGTATATGTAATATGTGAGGAGTACATCAGGGTATATATAAGCTGTGAGGAGTACATCAGGATATATGTAATATGTGAGGAGTACATCAGGGTATATATAATATGTGGAGTACATCAGGGTATATATAAGCTGTGAGGAGTACATCAGGGTATATGTAATATGTGAGGAGCACATCAGGGTATATGTAATATGTGAGGAGTACATCAGGGTATATATAAGCTGTGAGGAGTACATCAGGATATATGTAATATGTGAGGAGTACATCAGGGTATATGTAATCTGTGAGGAGTACATCAGAGTATATGTAATATGTGAGTAGTACATCAGGGTATATGTAATATGTGAGGAGTACATCAGGGTATATGTAATATGTGAGGAGTACATCAGGGTATATGTAATCTGTGAGGAGTACATCAGGGTATATGTAATAAGTGAGGAGTACATCAGGGTATATGTAATATGTGAGGAGTACATCAGGATATATGTAATATGTGAGGAGTACATCAGGGTATATGTAATCTGTGCAGAGTACATCAGGATATATGTAATATGTGAGGAGTACATCAGGGTATATGTAATATGTGAGGAGTACATCAGGGTATATGTAATATGTGAGGAGTACATCAGGATATATGTAATATGTGAGGAGTACATCAGGGTATATGTAATATGTGAGGAGTACATCAGGATATATGTAATATGTGAGGAGTACATCAGGATATATGTAATATGTGAGGAGTACAGAAGGGTATATGTAATGTGCGAGGAGTACATCAGGGTATATGTAATGTGTGAGGAGTACATCAGGATATATGTAATCTGTGCGGAGTACATCAGGGTATATGTAATATGTGAGGAGTACATCGGGGTATATGTAATATGTGAGGAGTACATCGGGGTAGATGTAATATGTGAGGAGTACATCGGGGTATATGTAATATGTGAGGAGTACATCGGGGTATATGTAATATGTGAGGAGTACATCAGGGTATATGTAATCTGTGAGGAGTACATCAGGATATATGTAATGTGTGAGGAGTACATCAGGGTATATGTAATATGTGAGGAGTACATCAGGATATATGTAATATGTGAGGAGTACATCAGGATATATGTGATATGTGAGGAGTACATCAGGGTATATGTAATATGTGAGGAGTACATCGGGGTATATGTAATATGTGAGGAGTACATCAGGGTATATGTAATCTGTGAGGAGTACATCAGGATATATGTAATGTGTGAGGAGTACATCAGCGTATATGTAATATGTGAGGAGTACATCAGGTTATATGTTTTTGATCAAAATGTGCACTAAGAACCTCCCTATTTGTAAGTAGATTTAGCTTAAGTGCATATTTATTTATATTTAGTGGTTTAGGTGGCATTAGTGTTGCAGGGTGCTGTCGCCATTTTTTGTCAGGTTATATGTAATATGTGAGGAGTACATCAGGGTATATGTAAGCTGTGAGGAGCACATTGGGATATATGTAATCTGTGAGGAGCACATTGGGATATATGTAATCTGTGAGGAGCACATCGGGATATATGTAATCTGTGAGGAGCACATCGGGGTATATGCAATCTGTGAGGAGCACATCGGGGTATATGCAATCTGTGAGGAGCACATCGGGGTATATGCAATGTGTGAGGAGCACATCGGGGTATATGCAATGTGTGAGGAGCACATCGGGGTATATGCAATGTGTGAGGAGCACATCGGGGTATATGCAATGTGTGAGGAGCACATCGGGGTATATGCAATGTGTGAGGAGCACATCGGGGTATATGCAATGTGTGAGGAGCACATCGGGGTATATGCAATGTGTGAGGAGCACATCGGGGTATATGCAATGTGTGAGGAGCACATCGGGGTATATGCAATGTGTGAGGAGCACATCGGGGTATATGCAATGTGTGAGGAGCACATCGGGGTATATGCAATGTGTGAGGAGCACATCGGGGTATATGCAATGTGTGAGGAGCACATCGGGGTATATGCAATGTGTGAGGAGCACATCGGGGTATATGCAATGTGTGAGGAGCACATCGGGGTATATGCAATGTGTGAGGAGCACATCGGGGTATATGCAATGTGTGAGGAGCACATCGGGGTATATGTAATGTGTGAGGAGCACATCGGGGTATATGCAATGTGTGAGGAGCACATCGGGGTATATGCAATGTGTGAGGAGCACATCGGGGTATATGTAATGTGTGAGGAGTACATCAGTAGTGGGTGATTGAAGGTCCACCAGGTCTGTACAAATGAAATTAGCAGCGGATCCTGAGTACAGATACTATGGTCACGTCTATGGAAAATGTAGTTCTTTTTTGCCCAAGGCTTTTGGGGACACAGACGCACAAGATAGCCTCCGAGGCCGCAATTAAGACAGAGTCCCGAAGTGCATCTGCGTGGTCTCTCCTGGGTAGATAGCTTACACGGGTCCATCCTCACAGACTCTTTAGAAGGATCGGCATCTGAGGACTACAGGAGTTGCTGTAAGGTAGAGACCGGACTAAGAAGACCTCCCTCCCGATGAACCTCTTGGAGCCGTTCTCGGAGCCTTCTATCAATCCGGGCGGCCAGAAGGATGAGGTCATCCAGGGTAGACGGCAGATCTCGAGCGGCAAGTTCGTCCTTAATTTTAGGGGACAGTCCATGCCAGAATATAGCCACGAGGGCCTCATTGTTCCAGAACAGTTTTCCCGCCAGGGTTTGGAAGTGGATGGCGTACTCGCCCACGGAGATGTCTCCTTGGGGTAAGTTCAGCAAGGAAGCCGCAACAGAGGAGACTCGTCCAGGCTCCTCAAACACTGTG
The DNA here is from genome assembly GCF_050947455.1 of Rhinoderma darwinii. Lineage (NCBI taxonomy): Eukaryota > Metazoa > Chordata > Amphibia > Anura > Rhinodermatidae > Rhinoderma > Rhinoderma darwinii. The sequence goes on from NC_134687.1 coordinate 664,568,733, forward strand.
CGAAATGTACGGAGGAACCCCTGGAACTCACAGGTCTCTGGTCCTTGTCCATTCCAGATAGGGTTCGCTCATGCAAGGGCCTTGCCAGTAAGAAGAGAGATGATGAAAGCGACCCTTGCACCATCAGACGAAAATGCCCTTGAATACAGGCTGAGGTGGATCTCTCACTGGTTCAAAAATTCACGACAGGTACCTGTGTCTAGCAAACCGAACAATGCCCCAAATTATACCAGTGGTCCTAATGACTAATATAACAAACCAGAAAAAGAAACAAGTCACGATCAAGTAATAGAAAAATTACAAACAATCTTTATTACAGTCAATTAGACACAGAGAAAACACATAACGACTGTACACAGTAAAATGACATGGACCCTCGTAAGAAGATGTAATCCGAACATAAAAGCAGCCTGGCCCCCCAGATGTTAAACTGGTCACACAAAAAGCTAAAGTGCATGAATCAATATTTTTAGGCACGTGCTAGGCATGGTACATTTGCACAGATAGATACCTATATAGAATAAATGCAAAGTGCAGTCTTAGGCAAATATGACATACAATGAGCAGTATACCTACACCTACGCAGTGGAGAATATGCAGGAGATCAGGACAGAGAGGAGAGACCGCTTCTGAACCCGACGCGCGTTTCGCTGGTGCTTCGTCAGGGGTTGATGTCCAAATGCCCCGCGTAGCCCTAAATATTCTTTCCTCTCTAGTGGTTTCAGGTGGAGCAACAGCTGTTTCCCATCGGGTGGCTAGGTGTTCGGCTGCAGTCACCAATGACAGCCGCCAACACACCCCACCAACCCACGATAGCGTCCTATCGTATGATCCCATAGTTAGAGTCCCCTCCTCCCGTGCATGCCCCCAGCGGCGCAGCCACGCCAGGCAGGCGGGGAGCAAGGAACTCCCCGCCCGCCCGACGCGGCACCGCAGCCCGAGGTAGAGGCAGGGAGTGGAGCCGAAAATAAAACCATACATCGATCTATAGAAACAGTATCTACCCAACCCTGGCCAGAAACCAACAAATCTCCCACAAGAATTTGAAAAAAGGAAACAATTAAAAGCCATACAAGTGCCGTTTAAAAGCAGCAGCAGCAGCAGAACCCAAGCGTCCTGTTCTAAGTAATACTCCAGCACGAGAACAGCGGTTGCTGTCCAAGGTGCTGGAGAGTATAGCACAGCAGTCAAGGCTGAGGTCGCTGTCCAAAGTGCTGAAGTACTCAACACAGCCGTCATATAGGAATAACCAAATAGTCCAGAGTTCTGAAGCTGGCTGTAAGAGCCATCAAGCCGCTCAGAAACTGAGACAAAGTGCCGAAATTATAAAGAAGTGCTGTAAAAGTGAAAATGGACAAGAGTGACCAAAATAGAAAGAAAAAAATAATAAATAAAAGTGACAAAAACATGCAAAAAATAATGAAAATCAAACCAAAAGAAAAATAGAGAACGAGAACTTGAGCTGGATCAATGACTCAATGTTGTGTAGTATGGTAATGACCATGCTGCAAAGCAAAAGGATCTATAAAAAAGTATTTTTTACCAAACGCAATACAGCCATGACAATGATTGGCCTCAAATATAAAGGCCAATAAACACACATGTCTAGAGAGGAGAAAGGGTCATATAGGGGATGAAGAATAGGAAGCCCACTATACAGGGACATATAAATATGAATAAAAACAATTGACAACAAATTAAAAAAAGGAGGATAAAATATTGGTGGACACCAATAAGAGAGTGGCAATAATCAAACCAAGAAAAAAAGAGAATAAATATGGCGACCCTACAGAAATGGTACAAAACTGTTATACTCATTGAGACCATACGGGCATAGGGTTCCCAACCTCATAATCCAAGTGGTTTCTTTCTGTCCCAGAGTTTTCTTCCAGTTTCCTCCTCTTGGACCAATGAGTACACGATCGATAGCTCTCACTTTCAAGAGTGATGCATCACAGTTGTGAAATAACCTAAAATGATGAGGAATCGTATTAAGTAGTGATACATCATCAATTTCCATAGCCGCTTGAATGCTCAGTACGTGTTCACGTGCTCTCCTACGGAGTTGTCATACCCACATAGATTTTATTGCAGGGACAGATGGCAAAATAAATGACTCCCATGGTAGTACAATCAATGTGGTGGGTGATCTTAAATTCATGCGTGTGGTCAAAATCATAGAATGTTGTTGTCTGTTCGATGTTCGGATAGGCTACACAACGTCCGCATTTGAAGCACCCGAATTTAGGACCTTTGGATCCAAAGGCATAACGGGGTTGTAAACCCCGATGGTAACTATGTACCAGAAGATCCTTAAGGTTTTGGGCTCTCCTAAACGTAATAGAAGGGATAGGTGGGAGCAGCTTGCCCAAAGTGTGGTCCTGTTGGAATATTGGCCAAAACTTTTTCATTATCCCTAGGATTTTCTCAATTTACAGTTAAAATCGGTGAAAATGGTACCTGCGTCTCCATCATAGCGGTCAGGAAGTGGCAAAGAAAAACAGGTATGAACACTGCCAGGAGGTGTAGTCTGAGGATCAGTACTGCCAGGAAGTGTAGTATGAGGAACAGCAGCTTGTGCCTCCTGCCGATGTGCGAGGCCTGGAGGAGTTGGTTCTATCGAGATCGGAGGTCAAGCATATCTGCCCGCATCTCTTGTGACGTCGTCATTGTCTTGGATCGACCAGCGGGGTCCATGGCCTGAGTATACTGTCACGTAGGGTTCGTGCACCCACTGGGCCGTACCGCCTTGGCAGTATGGCAGCTGGCCAACAGGGCGCAGGTCACAGTCTATAGTTCTTATAGGTACCTGTGGCAGCTCGGACAGTAGCAAGGCAGGCTCGGCTGGGACTAGGTAGCAGGCAGACGTCGTGCGTGGAGTAGCAGGACAGGCGTAGAATACAGCACAGAACGACAACAGCACGGCACTTGACCAGGATAGCAGGGAATTACAGGGAACTCTGGGAACTGGAAAACGCTAGGAGACCATTAGCTTAGACAAACTAGGATATGACAAAGAACGCTCAGGCAAGGATCAGAAGGGCAGAGGTCTTCTTACAGTCCAGGAAATCATGTAAGTTGATGATGATTGTTTTCATGTCTGCACGCTGGCCCTTTAAGAGCGGGCACGAGCGTGCGCGCACACCCTATGGGACACAGCGGACTGGAGCGGAAGTGCGCACTGGCATCTCCTAGGAAGGAGATGGGGACCAGCGCTCACAGATCCATGGCTGCGGGCGTCGGGAGTTAAGTAAACCGGATGGACGCTATAAAATCATTGTGGTTACATGTGCGCTGCCATTGTATATCTGCTTGTTAGGATGACACTATGTAGCCGTTTATATCTCTTAGTAGCAGCTGTATGGTCTCAATAAACGCTGCTGATACAATTTACAGCAGTGTTACCATGCACAAAGTTTTTGATTATTAGGAATACAGAATTTAAATTTGGAAGCTGTCCTTTCCTCCTATTCCCATTTTTATTTCTGTATTCACCTCTGCGAGCTATTGGAAGTACCAGTGGCAGCCAAGGAGGTAAATAATATCTGACTTAATAACAACATAAAAATTATTTAAAAAAAACAACAATAAATAATACAAATATTAATGGGATTTGAAAATAAATTTTTGATGTTCGCAACAGAGGGACCGTTCGCCATATATCCCCTTGGTAGCCAAAATCTGCCTTCTGGTGCCAGATCTATCTCATAAGAAATCAAACGATCCAAGTAACTTTTGTCCTTTTTTCTTAACCCCACCTCTTTTTCCTATTATTTACTACACGTGTATGGAGCCTTCAGTGTCTAAGTCTACAGTCCCATAAGGACACCCCATGTAATTTTCTTTTTACATTTGTTAACATGTGTATCAATATTTAATCTTCATTCACACAATATAAAAAGAAAAAAGCGGACAGAAAATAAAAGTATAAATTCAATTTTCAATAATTTTTTAAACAAACAAAATATAACCACGTCACAGATGTGCCACTTCCTTCTATGGCTCAAATACCTGGTTCTGCATCTTTTGTAAAAACAACCTCCAGCAGGCGTTTGTTTTATAAGGCCTCATTCACACTTGCGTATTTTGCATCAGTATTTTTAAGCAAAAACTGGATTACTATCGGGATTACTCACCGCCCAACGGCTGCAGCCATGGATCTGTGAGCGCTGGTCCGCATCTCCTACCCAGGAGATGCCAGCGCTCGCTTCCGCTCCGTTCTGCTATGTCCCGTAGGGCGCACACACGCTCGTGCCTGGCCTTAAAGGGCCAGCGCGCACACATGAAAATAATCATTAATTAACCCATGATCACCCTGGACTATAAAAAGGGCTCTGCCCTTTCACTTATTGCCTGAGTGTTGTGTTTACCCGTGTAAGTCTTGCAAATGGTCCCTTAGTGTTATCCTCTTCCCAGTGTTCCCGTACCTGCTACCTGTATCCCGTGCTACTGTTGTTCCTGTGCGTTAGAAGGTTGGAGTCGTGTTGTGCCATCGGTCACCCCTGCTGTGTTACACTACGCCTGGTGTCTGCTGCCAAGGTCACATCTGAGCCTAGCCATTACTACTGTCCAAACTGCTACAGGTACCTTTGTGCTTGGACTATATAGACATTGACTTGGTGCCGTTTGGCCAGCTGCTATCCCGCTACGGCCCAGTGGGTCCACATACCCACAGACCGTAACAGACATTACAGTCTACTAGTCTCTTATATGGGAGATTTTGTTTCCTTATCTTTCATGGGGAACATGCACAACCAGTTCTACACCCTCCCCAATCTTAAGGATATTTAGAACTAGGCTTTGCCTTGGCCATTCCAGAACCCGCCATTTCTTTTTTTATGGCCATTCCTTGGTGGGTTTACTGGTATTGCCATGTTCCAACGTCTACTTTAAGCTGAACTTAAGGCTTATAACTCACATTATACTCAAACAGCCTCTGCCAATGTAGAGTTCATAGTGGATTCTAGGATGATGAGCTGCCCAGGTCCTGATGCAGCTTAGCAGTCCCAAACCATAACCTTTCCTCCAACATACCCTCAAGTCATTTATAGTTTTGTTCTCGCGAAATACGGTCTATAACTTATACCAAGCATGCTTTCTGGTGAAATATGGTCTATAATTTATGGCAAACATGTCTTCTAGTACTCGGGACAAATAACTTTTTGATTCTTTCTTCCACAGCAGACTTTTCCAGAAGTCATGTTTTTTGCCTAGATGTTCACGAGTAAACTTTAGTCTTGCCCTGATGGTTTTTCTGGATAGCTAAGCTTTTTCTTTTGGCACACCCCATGTAGTATTCATTTTTGAAGCCTTTTTTGCAATGTTAGACATAAAGAGTGGCAAAATCTACATGTAAATCTTTAAAGAAATTCTGGGAATCTCAGAAACTTCTCTCAGCATCTTGTGTTCTGCTACTAAGACAGACTGGCCTGGACAAATTAGCAGTTGTATGAAATCTCCACCTGTAGATGGTTTTCTGAACGGTGGAATGATTGACAGCTAATACTTTGGATATCTTCCCTTTCCTGTATCATAGACATCCATAACCTTTCTGAAGGCCTCAGAGCGCTCTGGATCTCGGAATGGCGATACCACACATTTCAATAACAAAGGGCAAACCAAACGTCAGAGGTTTAAATGAGACACATTCCACCTAGATCCTCTCTGAGGCTGGAATCACACAGTTTTTTTTTATGCCAAAGCCAAGAGTGTATTAAAAAGAAATGTGAAATATAAGTGAAGGTCTTATACTTCTCTTTCCAGCTAGATCCATTTCTGGCTTTGAGGTGGTTTTTCATGTTTTTTTTTTTTTTTGTCAAATTCCAGTCCACAAATAGCAGCTTTTGTTTGAGAAATGTCTGCAGCTGTCCGATTTATTTTAATGGGGCTTTCAGAATCTATGTGCGTGCTGCATAACTGAAACAACCCCACTCAGATGTATAGAACGATTTTCAGTTTCAGAAAGTTCTGCTACAAATCTGCATGAACTGAATCTACCCTGAGGGTAAGGACACACAGAGCGGCAGCCGCAACCATACCCACATAGGTGACAAACGGACACTCGATTTAGCAGGTAAGTACTGTGACAGTACCATAGAATACATGTCAGTTTATTGCGGCGTTACATAGATGATATCCTGGTGGTTTGGAGTGGTGCTGTCTCCAACCTACAAGATTTCATCCGCTTGCTTAATAACAATGTTCTTAAACTTAAACGGACATTGGACTTTGACTATAACTCAATAGCTTTTTTTGGACATTAGAATATACCAGGATGCAAAAGGAGAGTTAAATACCGACCTCTATAGAAAAGAGTCTTCAACCGCCTGTTAGATGCTGAGAGTGCACATTCTTCCAACACAATAAAGGGGATTCCCAAAGGGGAACTCCTACGTCTAAGACGAAACTGCTCGACTTTCTCCGTTTTTAAACAGAGAGCTGCAAAACTTAAATCTAGACTGCAGATAAGAAACTACTCGAACAGGGGTATTAAAGAGGCATATAACAGAGCCATAAGAACTAACCGAGAGGACCTTTTAACCCCAAAGAAAAGGAATACAGATTTTCCTAGCCAACCAAGGTTTATTACAGACTATCATAATGATTGGAACGTAATGTTAAACATCATTAATAAACACTGGCATGTCTTGAAAACAGATTTAGATCTTAACAAAAATAACCCTCGGGTTATCGTGAAGGGAAGTGTATATCTAACCTTCCGGTCCTGAGTCATTTTACCCATACAGTTACCAATGTAGCAACTTCATCACCAGGGTTATTTCCGTGCAAAGCTTGTAGAAATATTAAAACTACAAAATAGTTTTTAGATGGCTCTGTGAAAAAAATTTACCATTACAGAGAACATTAGATGCAAATCAGAAGGTGTAATTTGCTGTCTAGAATGCCCATGTGGCCTCAGATATGTGGTCAAGACCACAAGGGAATTGAGTATTCAAATTAGAGAGCATATTGGCTCCATCTTAAATTTTGACACAAATGAGAGAGAAAGTCAGGTTAAAAAAAACACCTTTTACTCCAATTCCAATTGCCAGGCACTACAAGCAGAGTCAAAATTTGAACTGGACAAGTCTAAGAGGCTGGGCAATTTGCCAACTCAAATTGGGCATTAGGAGAGGTCATTTGATGAGGTTCTCCTCAAGAGGGAGAGCCAATGAATCTTCCAGATGAATTCCATCAACCCTTATGGCATTAATGAGTGTTTAAATTTTGGTTTCTTTCTGTAAGGAACTCACCCAAATTTATTTGTGTTATTACCGATCGTTGGTTTTGCCCTCGTATTGGGCATATTAGTGATGACAAATGACTTTTATTATAACTCTCCTTCGTTCCTTCCAACTTCCCTTAAATCTTTGCCCCTTACCAGTTAGGTTTGAATATAAGAGAGGCAATTTACAATTCTCTTTGGCATTACACATTTTTATACGTAAGGTTTAAATGGCCCCTGTGAAATAGAATAGGCCAAGGGATACACCTTCACCTGTTCTTCTCACAATATGCGTGTGTTGTAAGCATTTTTCCCTGGGCTTGTCATTTATATAAGTTTCTTTATTGATTACAATACATTAATTTAGACAGAGAGATCGTAAATGAATCTTGCCCAGTATTAATATTAACTATTCTATTTAATAGTCCTCATAAATCTTTCTTATCTATATTAGTTCTGCAACTTCTCGAATGCAAATATAATTTATGGTTATAACTTGGAAATTCAGTCATATTCCACATTTTTATCGGATCAGGGTTTCTAATATTGAGCCTCTTACAAGGCAATGTAGTAAACAGGCTTTATTTTCACACTGAGACATTGTATTCATTCAGTAACAATTCTATTGGCCATTGAGGCTGTCAATCAAATATTGACGTATTTTAGGGATGTCAAATTGGCGGTTGCCACCCCTAGAAGATACCCTAAATGCCGGCGAAATGCGCGTCGGGTGTTTAGTTTTGCTGTTTCCAATGTTAGGTTCTTTTATCTATCCAACAACAGAAACCAAATAGTGTTCACCAACGGCAAAAATTGCAGTTTACTCTTACTGCTTGCGCTCGTGCCACTAGCGGTGTGAGCGACAGACAGTACAGCAGTGCTCACTTGTCAGGTGGTACAACACCACTTATTTTCACACGCCAGGAGCGGCTCACAGATCTAGAGCAGCTCAGCCGCTCTCTTTTCCTCCGCTTCTTCTGCTTTTATATCTAGTGGTGGAGGCAATCAATAGCAATACAGTACTCACCTCCTGGTGGTATCACAGCTATGCACCTTATTTTTGGCATGAGCGGCTGACAGAGGTGAGAGGAGCCCTGGAGCTTAATTGTCTCTTTGCCAGTTGCTTCCTCCACTATGCCAAGCGGTGCAGGCGATAGGCAATAACACATTGCTCACCGCCCGGTATTCAGTCCAGAGCGAATTAGAGAGGGTGCAATCACCTTGCTTATTTCTCCACAGAGAAATTAGCTGGTCTCAATGCTGGCACAGTCCTCTTGATTCAGGGGCATCAACAGTCATCACCCATGCCTCATGAATCTATGACATGGACTAGAGACTTTTACAACATTCTGGAATAAAAAAAATTTCAGGGCATTGAAACCATGGTGATCTCCTTCCTGGCAATTTCATTTGCCATTTCCTTGCACTATTGATGCCAACAGAGACATTGAATCCGATACAATTTGCAACAATAGTGACAGGCATTTCTTAGTACTAGCAACCACAGTTTGTAAGGACCGTTGGATAGTATCCATTTACCAAGGCTAATTTTGGCCCTTACCAGTGCAGTATTAGGGGTCCTCTGCACTTAGATTAATGTAGACCTACATTGGAAATTTTTATATAAAATAAAATTTCTTGTATGTCAATTTAATAAAGTTTATTATTTTACTTTTAAGTTCATAGAACCACAAACTATTCCCTGCTTCCCTTCCCTTTATTACCCCATTCTTAACATGAATACGGCTTCTCCCCTGTGTGACTTCTCTCATGTGTAACAAGATATGATTTATCTGTAAAACATTTCCCACATTCTGAACATGAATACGGCTTCTCTCCTGTGTGACTTCTCTCATGTGTAACAAGATATGATTTATCTGTAAAACATTTCCCACATTCTGGACATGAATACGGCTTCTCTCCTGTGTGTCTTCTTGCATGCATAACAAGATATGATTTATCTGTAAAACATTTCCCACATTCTGAGCATGAATACGGCTTCTCTCCTGTGTGACATCTCTCATGTCTAACAAGAGTTGATTTTTGTGTAAAACGTTTCCCACATTCTGAACATGAATATGGCTTCTCTCCTGTGTGAATTCTCTCATGTGCAACAAGATGTGATTTATCTGGAAAACATTTCCCACATTCTGAACATGAATACGGCTGCTCTCCTGTGTGACTTCTCTCATGTGCAACAAGATGTGATTTATCTGTAAAACATTTCCCACATTCTACACATGAATATAGCTTCTCTCCTGTATGAATTCTCTCATGTGCAACAAGGCTTGATTTATGTGAAAAACATTTCCCACATTCTACACATGAATACGGCTTCTCTCCTGTGTGAATTCTCTTATGTACAACAAGGCTTGATTTATGTGAAAAACATTTCCCACATTCTGAACATGAATATGGCTTCTCTCCTGTGTGACTTCTCTCATGTTTAACAAGACTTGATTTATCTGTAAAACATTTCCCACATTCTACACATGAATACGGCCTCTCTCCTGTGTGAATTCTCTTATGTACAACAAGGCTTGATTTATGTGAAAAACATTTCCCACATTCTGAACATGAATCAAGCTTCACTCCTGTGCAAATTCTTCGGTTTGTAAAACGACCTGAGCTTTTTGGAAACTGCTCACCACATTGAAACTTTTTACCCCCTTTCTGAGCTGTACTTCTGGTAACTATCTGTGATTGCTCAGGAGAAGATTCCTCGTGATTAGTGAAATTATATGATAGATCTGTTCTGTGAAGTCCTGGATGTACATTAAGGGTAATGAGGTTTTCTCCTGAAGACTGCTGCATAATGTTTTCATCTTCTACTTTATAATTGATCGATAACGTGAAGTTTCCCTCAGAATCCGTACTGGGATTTTCTGTTAGGATTAAAAATGTATTGTGTGATTTTGTTACAAAACACAAAAGTTTACATATTTCTAACATTCAAATTAGGCTGGAAACACAAATGCAGTGTTTTGAGCCAAAGGTAGATAAAGCAGGAGGGAGATGTTTAAAGAGGCTCTGTCACCAGATTATAAATGCTCTATCTCTTACATAACCTGATTGGCGCTGTAATGTAGATAGCAGTGGTTTTTATTTTGAAAAACGATCATTTTTGAGCAAGTTATGAGCTAGTTTAGATTTATGCTAATGAGTTTCTCAATAGACAACTGGGCGTGTTTTTACTATTTACCAACTGGGTGTTGTACAGAGGAGTGTATGAGGCTGACCAATCAGTGTCCTACACTTCTCACTGTTCCAGCCCAGCATGATCCACAGCACAGTGTGATTGTGCAGTGAAAGAAGCTGGGCTGGAACAATGAGTTTTTCAAAATAAAAACCACTGCTGTTATCTACATTACAGCGCCAATCACATTATGTAGGAGATAGGACATTTATAATCTGGTGACAGAGCCTCTTTAACCCCTTAAGGACACGGCCAATTTTAGCCTTGAGGACAGAGCAATTTTTTTTACATTTCCCTCTTTGCATCTCGACGCTCATAACGCTTTTATTTTTTGTACGACGTAGTTGTATGAGACTTTGTTTTTTGCGGGACGAGTTGTACTTTATGTGGGTACCATTTTTTGGTACAAATACATTATCGTTTAATTTCTATAAATTTTTAATTAGATTAAAATGCAGAAAAAAAGCAGTTGCGCTGTAGTTTTAATATTTATTTTTTTACACCATACACCGATCATAATAAATAATGGTATACATTTGTAGTACAGGTTGTTACGGTCGTGGCGATACCAAATATGTCTATATTATTTCATGTTTTGGGACTTATATTTTAAAAAGTTTATTTATTATAAAAAATGTGTGTTTCTGTGTATTTTATTTACTTTTTATTTATTTATTTACCATTATTTTTTTTTTACATTCATTTAACTTTTTTTTTTAATCCCATAAAGGGATTTATCATTTTGATTTTTATTTTGTAACTGTAATGTACTGGCATAGATTTATATGCCAGTACATTAGCCTGTTACTGATCGTACACAGGCAGTTGTTAGGGCATACCTCAGTATGCCCTAACAGGAAATATGTTCAAACAGCCCTGGGGTCCTTCACTGGACCCTGGGCTGTCTGCCCATACGAGTTGTGGGCTTTGATCGCGTCACAGTTATTTTCTGTGACGCGATCAATGTGCAGTCCCCTCTCCTTGAACGCTGCGATCAGCTGTCATCGCGGCGTTCAAAGGGTTAACAGCGGAGAGATGTTTCTCTTCTCTCCGCTGTCAGAGCGGGGCCGTGGCTGTGTATTACAGTCGTTGCCCCGCTCTCGATCGCACACACAGAGACGGCAGGGACGGCTGTCACACAGGACGAGTATGCTCGTCCTAATGCGCGAAGTGCTCGCCGCTCAGGACGAGCATACTCGTCCTGTGTCGGCAACCAGTTAAAGGGAATGTGTTGTCAGCAAAAATTTTTTTTTTTTTTTAAGTTAAACAATTAGTGTGTAGGTGATTAAACATTGTTCTAATTTTTTTTATTTTTTTCACGAGTCAGGAAATATTATAAATTAGATTCTAATTTATAATATTTCCCATTGCTGGTCACTAGATGGAGCAATTCCCAAAATTGCAGCATTGCATGTGGTAAAGCAACCACATTGCTTTATGCTGCAAAATTGGGAAAAAAATCCCTCGCTCTAGTGAGCTCTCAGAATCCCCCCCTCCTTTATCCTGGCTAGTGCCAGGAGAAACGAGGGGATTGAACGGTCTAACCTCCTACACTGTGTGTCGCCATTTTTTGAGCTAACACACAGTGTAGAAGGTTAACATACAGTAGTAAACACACTGAAACACGAACATACATAGAAATCACTTACCTGCTCCTGTCGCCGCCGCTCCCTCCGGTCCGTCCGCTCCGTCTACTGCCGCTGCTCCAAGTGCACAAGTCCGGAAGCCGCGACCGGAAGTAGTAATCTGACTGTCCGGCCGCGACTTCCGGTCTACAGGAAAATGGCGCCGGACGGCGCTCAGTTCAACTTGGACTGTGTGGGAGCGGCGCATGCGCCGTTCCCACACAGACGGCGTACACCATAGTGGATGGAACGGGCCCCGTTCGCATTCACTATGGGACTGTAGCTGCCGTATTCCATGTCTGTATGTGTCGTTAATCGACCCATACAGAAATGGAAAAAAAAATGGCAGCCCCCATAGGGAAGAAAAAGTAAAAAAATAAAAAAAAGTAACACACAAACACACAAAAAAATACAAACGTTTTTTATAAAACATGAACATCAAACTGATATAAAAAAATTTTTGGGGGCGACACTATTCCTTTAAGAAATGCCTTTTGAATCGACCACTGGTTTCAGCCCAAAAACCTGCCTCAAAAACGATAAGTGCGATTCTAGCCTTATAACGCTTTAAAACCTGACTTGATCATTTTTTTTTCGTTGAAAAGTAGAACCTTGTCCGGCAATGACGTCTGCCCTCTGCCAACACATTTGACCCTTTAACCCCTTAGTGATCACCAATACGCCTTTTTACGGCAGTCACTAGGGGGCTTTAGGCTAGGGAGCCACCTTTTCATGGCAGCGTTTTAGCCTAAAGTAGCGCCAAATGATTTAATTTAAGCTCCATTCTCTCAGCTACCGGAGGTAGCTGAGGGCTCGGAGCAAAGACCAGAGGCCATAACGAGTGGTCTCTGGTCAGGGTATTGCTGTGATTCGTTAAATCACAGCACTCACCGCAGGTTGCCGAAACAAAGCCCCCCTCTCACTGCCGATTCCCCCTGCTACATTGTTAAAATAAAAGATGGCGCATGCATGCGCAGATATTAAGCTCTGTCCAAGCTGCCTGTGGCAGCAGCTGGCACAGCAACCATCAGGGACCATTCTGACAGGTTTATCACAGAGATCACCTGATCTTGGACCAATCACAGACCGTTATTTTTATAACACAGCCAGGACTTGGGCTGTGTTTCTCTCTACTCTAATTGCAGTTGTTTTGTGAGAGAAGAAATAAATCAGTCTGCGTCCTGTGCTGTGAAAAAGAAAGTTAAAAAAACACAGCGATAACCGACTATCATGTATATATATTATTATATATGTATAATAATAATATATAGATTAGGGTCAGTGCTAGATTAGAGTTAGGATTTAGGGCTGTAATAGCAGTAACGCTAGATTAGGGCTTAATTAGGGTTAGGGCTTTATTTTATTTCATTTTGTACGTTTGTTATAAAAAACACATACTAAAAAAACACAAAACATCTTAGTGTTATTCTTAGGTTACTTTAGGTTCTAGTAGGACTTATTGTATAGGGTGTGTGCGTGTATGAATAAAATATATATATATATATATACATACATACACATACACATACACACACACACACACACACACACACCACAGAAGAAAGTGGGACATAGAATAAGATTAAAAACACTGTTGCTGTTTGGCATAGCAAGCAGGTTAGCCCGCTCTATGTATCACATAGCGTTACAAATAGGCTGCTACCTGGCTATATACCCTACGCCTCATGATTTATGCATTATCCCTCCATGTTTCACACACTGCACCCACACTTCACGCATCACTCACATTCCGGACCCTTATGCACTATACTCCGTACTGCCCCCTATATTTTACACATATTATTACTACTTGCACATTACACACAATTCATTTATTTTTTTTACACATCCCATGCACCACACGCCACTCCCCTCAATGCCAGTGGGAGTGGCTATTATTATTTAACATACCTGAGCACTCTCCTTCGGCAGCATTTTTGACCTGGCTGCGTCCTGCTGGGATTATACCTGCCCAATTTGTGAGTTTGGCCTTTTTTTGTGTTTTTAAATAATATATATATATGTCTCAGAGAATGTACTGTGCAAAGCAAGCCTACACCTTGCTATGCTCCGACAGTTCTGAATCGACAGTGACGATTCTAATTCCACCACTGGACCCCATAGCCCTGTGGTGGTAGATACAGCAGACGCTGTCGAGGTGTCAAGTGCAGGGCTGAGTGTTGTAGTCCCTCCTGCAGTGTGGGATCCCGCACTATAATCCCCCCCCCCCAAAGTAGCCCAATTGAAAGCGACTCCAGGAATTAATGTCAATGTCGCAAATTTTACCCGCTATGATGTTTTTTCATTTATTCGTATGTGATGCACTTCTACAATTAATTGTTCGGAAGACTAATCTTTATGATAGACAATTTGTTCGGCAAAAGCCTGCATGTATTTATTTAAGAATGTGGAACTGCACAAATGTCCCAGAAATGAAAACATTTCTAGGCATTACTCTCAATATGGGCTTTCTTAAAAAAAAAACCATCTGTCCGGTCCTACTGGACCTCTAGTGCTGTCCACGCTGTCCCTGTATTTGTAGCAGTGTTGTCCAGAAATCGCTATGAAGCCCTAATGTGGTTTATGCATTTTACCAAGAATTCGGAAGTCCCCCCAGGATGTGACCCAGGCTATGATCAGCTTAATAAATTAAGACTATTAATCGTCCTTCTAAGGGATTTATTTCTAAATTTGTATACCCCTGACCAAAATGTATCTGTAGATCAATCACTTATGAGCTTTAAAGGCCGTCTTTCTTTTCGTCAGTTCATCCCCTCCAAACGAGTCAGATATGGGGTAAAATTAAACAGTGTGCGAGGGCACAACGGATAAACCTGCGGGTTTAAAATCTATAAAGGCAGGGACCGCCAAATTCATCCCCCAGGCTGCCCAGAAACTATTAGCATCTCTGGCAAAATAGTGTGGAACCTAATGGAGCCATTTCTGCACAAAGGGTACCACGTCTATATAGACAAATTTTATACAAGTGTTGCCCTTTATAAATCCCTCCATGCTGCAAATACAGGGGCCTGTGGGACAGTACGGAAAAAGAGAGTGGGATTCCCACAACAGTTGGTGTCCAGGTGTCTGGAAAAAGTAATATCCATGGCACTTGCAGGTGAGGAATTACTTGCAGTGAAGTGGAGCGACAGGAAGGATGTCTACATGCTGTCCACTGCATTCGGAAACCACGGTGACAATTAGAGAGATGGGGGGGGGATACCACTGGAAAGCGGAATCCTGTCTGGGTAACAGACTACAATAAATTTATGGGGGGGGGGGTGTAGAACTTTCCAACCAGGTGATTCACCCTTACCTGGTGAAGCGAAAAATAAGGCCTGCTACAAAAAGGTAGCAATCTACCTAATTCAGATAGCTACCTATAAGAGTTTTGTTCTTTTCAAAAAGGCCCAAGAAACGCTCACTTTTCTTCAGTACCAGGAGCAGGTTATGGAGCGTCTCCTTTTTGATTCCACTATACCTGCGAGTCTGAATATGTGCGTAGAATTTCAGAGCGCCACTTTTTACACAGTGTCCCTTCCACCGAGACCCTTAAAGGGATCCTGTCATCAACATCTTACCTGTTAAACTAGCCTGACCCCTCAATGGCCGCAGCTGTCCAGAGTTCGTTCCTGTTCTCTTCTTTCCTGAAGTCCTCCTCTGTCTGTAAATATAGTCGTTTAAACTTTTCCCGCCTTTTATGGTAATTATTTTTCCCTCTGGGACGGAGCTTCTTAACCATGCCCACTGCCACCACCTGTCCAGGCCTGACTGGCTAAGGAGTTATCAATCAAAAAGAAGGAGGTGGAGCCCACTCTGAGATGCTGGAGGAATGAAAACCTGACTCTTTTCAGATGAAGATTTGACTCTTTTCTGCTCATTTGCATACAGCATGGGACCACTGAAAAACGGAATACTAAAGCTACAGAGCTTACTTAGAACATATTTATAGCTTAGATGACAATGATTTTTCACCCACTTTCACCAGGTATTGCTGGCTTTATAGCTAAAATGCTGGTGACAGGTTCCCTTTAAGTATCTCAGTAAAAGGTACCGGGTAGGTAGTAAGCATGGAAAGAGGAGGGATACCCGCTTTTACCGCCCCATGTGTCCATAAATCCAGTTTCCAATTACTAATATTAACACCAAAAAAAAAGAGGGTGGGGGTCTTTTTAGGGAGTCAATTTCTTTATATTTTCTTTTCTCCCTTTACCCCCATGAAAGCACCACAGGAGTTGCCTATTGATCCTAATAGGAACAGGAAAACACGAGAGGTGAAAAGCCTCTCCCACAGCAGTGTTTTCCTGTCCCTACATGGGAACCAACATGAGAGAGGTGAGGGAGATGAGGCCTTCTTACCAGGGCAGTAGGTCGATCGGCACTTTCCTTCCTCCTCTTTTCAGCTACCGGAGGACCCGTTCTCCGGAGCAGGTCCTCATATGACCGGATCCTGCCCTCCAGGGGAGTATAAGCTGGCAGTCTAACATGATCTGTGCGGGTTCGGTCTCCCTTGGGAGGTCCCTAACCAGGTCCTCCATGTGCGCCCCACTTCCGGCGGAAGTGACGAGGGACAAGAAACCGGAAGTAACGCTGCTCGGCGCAAAATTCAAATGGTAGCCCTGTATCTGAGGTCTGCTATAAAGGTAAGGCAATATTTTCTTCTTTCCTGTTTATTGTTTCTGGTATCCTTACAGTATGCCTGAGACTGACATGACCTCTCTCTCTCTCAGTTGGCAGAGCCTAACGCTGCCCCTGGTCCTGTGAGTATTACTCTTAAAGGGACAGTGTCATGATTTTTTTTTTTCTTCATTTGTGTTTTTATTTAATAAAATATTATAATGACTTTATTTTTTTGTAGGCGGAAAGCAGGTGTCATTATGAAGACCAGCCATACTGCAGGTAAGGTGTGTGTCTCTTGTCGGTCTCTCTCTCACAGCCTCCCCCGCTCGCGGCCACCCTGCTCGCACACCTGCTGTAACTGCGTGTATGTATGTATGTATGTATGTATGTATGTGTAGCAGAGCTGTGTGTATGTGTAGCAGTGCTGTGTGTGTGTGTACGTGTGCGTAGCAGAGGGGTGTGTGTGTGTGTGTGTGTGTGTGTGTAGCAGAGCGATGTGTGTGTACGTGCACAGCAGAGGTGTGAGTGCGCGCATACACACACACAAATCCCCCCCCCCCCTAACAAGCAACTGCGCCGCACACACTGTGGGGGGGTGGGGGGTTGTGTGCAGGGTTCTTGTGGGAGGAGGTTGTGCGATGGAGGGCGTTTGTGGGGGGGGGGGAGCATGCAGGGTGCTGTGGGGGGGTTGTGTGCAGGGTGCTTGTGGGGGGGTTGCGTGATCTTTTGCATGGTCGTGTGGGGGGTGCGTGCAGGGTGCTGTTGTGGGGGTTGTGTGCAGGGTTCTTGTGAGGGGTTGTGTGATGGTTTGCGTGGGCGTGTGTGTGGGGGGGGGGTTGTGTGCAGGGTGCTTGTAGGGGCGTTGTGTGGGGGAGGGTGCATGCAGGGTGCTTGTGGGGACCTCTAGTATTTATTGAGAGGAGCAGACAGACATCTGCTGTAGGTGAGTATAAGTATTTATATTTTTCACATTAGTAACTTTAATTTTTGTGTTTTGCATGTTCCGCTGGACCTATTGGACTACATCGTAGATTCTTTGGACTACTGCGATGATCTACGTTTTTTTTTTATAAAATGGTTAGCGAGGATTGTGTGGGGAGGTTTTATTTCAATAAAAATATTTTCTTATGTCTCTGTTTTTAATCCTCTACTAGCGCCTTGGTAATGGTAGTTGTCTTTTTGACGATGTCCATTACTAAGGCGGGGCTTGGTGTTAGCCAGTAAAAAGCTAGCACTAACCCTCATTATTACCCCGGTACCCACCGCCACCAGGGGTATCGAGAAGAGCCGGGTACGATCCAGTAACCGACCATCTGTTGTGATGGCCGGGCACTGGGGCAGCCGCAGGCTGGAATTATCAGGCTGAGAAAGGGCCAGAAAGCGTGGGCCTTCCCACCCTGGTAATGCTTGGCTGCTGCTGTGTTGTATCTGGCTGGTTATGAAAATGGGAGGGACCCCACGTAGTTTTTAAAAAAATAAATACAAATTAACAAAAAAAATACGTGGGGTCCCCCCCCATTTTTTATAACCAGCCAGATACAACACAGCATTACCAGGGTGGGAAAAGTCAAGTTTTTTGTCCCTTCCCGGCCTCATAATAACAGCCCGGCTAACCCACTGCCCGGCCATCACTACAGATGGTCGTGTACTGGATCGTACCCGGCTCCTCTTGATACCCCTGGTTGCGGTGGGTACCGGGGTAATAATGGGGGTTAGCATTAGCCTTTTTACTGGCTAACATTAAGCCCCGCCTAAGTAATGGACGTCGTCAAACAGACAACTGCCATTACTAAGGCGCTAATAAAGTATTACAAATACAGAGACATAATAAAATATTTTGATTGAAATAAAAACTCCCCCACACAATCCTCGCTAACCATTTTATTTAAACAAAAAACGTAGCTCATCGCAGTAGTCCACCGAATCTACAACGCAGTCCAATAGATCCAGCAGAACCTACAAAAAAACAAAGTTAGGACTGAACGACACTTCAGTGAAATGCTTCAGTGTGTTATCCGTAACGGAAAGCGCACTGAACCATTCATTTCTATGGGGCCATGAACACTTCCTTTTTATTTGCGTTTTATGTTTCTGTGTGCGCTTTTTGCAAGTTTTTGGGCGCGTAGTTAGGACTCCTACTGACTCTGTAAACATTTGGCGCATTTTATGCACCAAAGAATTGATCCAACGCTTCTTTTTTACGCAACACGCTTTTTAAAATCGCTTGCTTTCCCATTGATGTAAATGGGAAGTTTAATCAAGCAGGACGGTTTTTTTCACGTGTTTTTTTGACACATTTTGTGTGCGCTTTTTGGCGCATAAGTAGGACATTTGGCACGTTTTACGTGCAAAGCAATTGACTGGACACCTCTTTATTTAAAAAAGTGCGTTGTATGTATTAACAGCGCGTTTACCAATTATGTAAATAAAAAGCGTAATCAAGCGTTTTTTGATGTGGTTTTTGTCACGTAAAATGCGCCAAAACAACACGTCAAATACACGCCGCGTGAACCTGTCAACTGAATAGTCATTCACCACAGGAGCTTCCCTCTTGACTTTCATCATTCTGAGCGGTCCGAGGCTCTGCCAGCTACATTGTAAAAAGCTCTCCCAAAATGGCAGCCGGACAATGCTTAGCAATTTGAAGACGCCTTTTCCTGGCTTGTAGCCAAAAATAGGGAGGGGGGGGGTGAGTCTCCCTCCCACATTTACGGCAGCTGTGAGTCAGCTTGCTTTCCCTTATTCACCTTGCTGTAATTCTGGGAAGTGCTCCTTCTGGTGGCCAACATAGGAAACCATGTCAAATTATTATTTCATTTTTAATACCATCCACCTTGTGGAAGAGAAAAACAAAACACAGCAAAAAAACGTAAAAAATATAATAAAAAGAAGTAACTTACTTAAAAAAACAAATTTGCGTCACATTCCCTTTAAAGTGTAGCTAAACGTTCGACAAACTTCTGACATGTCATAGTGCCGTGTCAAAAGTTTGTATTGGTGGGGGTCCAAGCACGGAGACCCCCACTAATCGCTAGAACAAAGCAGCCGAAGCGTTCGTGTTAGCGCTCAGCTGCTTCGTGTCTGTTCGGCTTTTTCCGGAAATGAATGTATCGGTGTACGGACTGAATAGAAAGTCTATGAGCCCGTACTCCGATACATCGGCTTTCCGGAAAAAGCCGAACAGAAATTAAGCAGATGAGCGCTCACACGAGACCTTCAGCTGCTTCGTTCTAGCGATTGGTGGGGGTCTCCGTGCTTGGACCCCCACCAATACAAACTTCTGACATGGCACTATGACATGTCAGAAGTTTGTTGAATGTTTAGCTGCACTTTAAGGGCTTTTTATGAATACCATTGTGGGGTACATGCAACTTTTTAATCATTTTTTGTTCAATTTTTTTTAGGCAAACTGATCAAAAAACAGCATTTTATTTTTTTTAAATGTGGCATTCCCTGTTCTGTATAAATCATATTACCTTTATCCTGTCGGCTATTTTTATAATTTTTTTTTATTTTATTGATTGAGCAGAGTAAAGGCTTGGTTGTAGTTTTTATTGGTACATACGACTTTTTTATCGCATTTTATTACAATATTTTTTTAGTGCAAAGGTGATCAAAAAATAGCGGTGTTCACCATGCGATTTAAATAACGTTATATTGTAATAATTCAGACTTTTTACGGATGCTGTGATACCAATTTTGATTATTTTTACAATACTTTAGAGGAAAAGTGGGAAAAGGTTTATTTATTTTTTGTACACCTCTAAAAAAAAAACTTTATTTAAAGAGACTGTCACCACATTATAAGTGCCCTATCTCCTACATAATGTGATCGGCGCTGTAATGTAGGTGACAGCAGTGCTTTTTACTTAGAAAAACAATCTATTTTTACCACATTAGGAGCGATTTTAGCTTTATGCTAATTAGTTTCTTAATGCCCAAGTGGGCGTTGTACAGAGGAGTGTATGACGCTGACCCATCAGCATCATGCACTTCTCTCCATTCATTTAGTCAGCGCATAGTGACACTGCATTGTTCGCTATGTGCTGTCTTAAAAAACAAAAACCTATTGGTACAAACAGGAAATGGTCTCGTCAAATTAAATGTAAATACATGAATGGAGTAAGAAACGAGATCCTCTGTAAAACCAAGTGTATCTTGGTGCACTGACCCTCAACATCTGATATAAAGCCTATAGGTGTGGGGTACAATTAACACAACAATGTAGCAGAAAGAAGAATAACAATCTTTATTGAAAAAATAACAGGATAAAAAAGACGAAGGCATCCCGCCGAAACGCGCGTCGGGTCTGACGATCTCTCCTGCCTGAGACATCACCATGGGTATGTGACTAGCTACATTTATCTTCCTGTGTTGTTTTTATGGACCTGATCTGTACTGACATACAGAGATCTCACTAATGTATTCATCCATTCATTTTGTTCACCTGTGCTGCATAAGTCTCTGTTTTTTCTAGTTTATACTTCCAATCCATTTGTTTGGTCCCTATATTCAACACAACTGCTACTACCATACATATGTGTTCATTTACCCATGGTGCACTTGTATCTCTGGCATCAGATGAACGTTTTATTCTCATGCTGTGCATGACTCATCTTTTTTATCCTGTTATTTTTTCAATAAAGATTGTTATTCTTCTTTCTGCTACATTGTTGTGTTAATTGTACCCCACACCTATAGGCTTTATGTGCTGTCTTATACTGACATATTAACGTTACTGAAGTGTTTAGACAGTGAATAGACATTCCTTCCAGCCAGGACGCAATGTCTATTCACAATCCCGACACTTCGTTAACATTTGTTTGGTACTTACAGCAGAGCAAAGCGTAATCTCGCTGTAACCTGTCATTTACAGCGAGATCTGGCAAGGTTACGCTTGCTCTGCTGCAAGTACCACAGAAACATTAACGAAGTGCCGGGATTGTGAATAGACATCGCGTCCTGGCTGGAAGGAATGTCTATTCACTGTCTAAACACTTCAGTAACGTTAATATGTCAGTATAAGACAGCACATAGCGAACAATGCAGTGTCACTATGCGCTGACTAAATGAATGGAGAGAAGTGCATGACACTGATGGTTCAGCGTCATACACTCCTCTGTACAACGCCCACTTGGGCATTAAGAAACTAATTAGCATAAAACTAAAATCGCTCCTAATGTGGTAAAAATATATTGTTTTTCTAAATAAAAAGCACCGCTGTCACCTACATTACAGTGCCGATCACATTATGTAGGAGATAGGGCACTTATAATGTGGTGACAGTCTCTTTATCTATTTTTAACACTTTTTATTAGTCCCTGCACGGGATTTGAACCAGCGATCGCCAGACATACTAATGTATTGTATTATTCTCATTTTTAAAAGCTCCTGGTGCCCCTCCCAAAATCTGATGCTAAGACTAGTGCATAACCAGAGTCATAGATCACCTTGTAGAGAACTTCTATGTGCAGTCACAGCTCCCTCAGCTCCGGCACTATGTATAACACATTGTCTGACGTGTTACTGTAATGTAGAACTAAGGAGGAACCCCACCTTACCAAACCTCCCAATTCACTTTCTAAATTCATTATTACTTACCTGTGGTAACACCTCCTGGAATTTCCTCCTCCACTTCACTCTTACACGGTTGATCGCCCCTCACCCGCTCTTCTTCTTCCTCCACTTTATTAGTCAGATCTTCCCCCTGATTTCACATATGTAACAATTCAGTACAATACAACAGAGAGTGCGAAGAATCTAACAGATCAACATAAGAAACCACCAAAATCTATGACCCCATCTATGACCGCAGGACCATAAAGCTCCACACCCCCCTATATAGATGTGGTATAGGGCTCAGCTTCATCTACCTGATGATTCTCTGGGACATTGTGATTTTCCTCTGGACAGTGCTGGGAATACAGAGGACTGGGACTTCTCTCTGGTGGATTTCTCCTACTGGATCCATCTGTAGGAAACACACAGTGACTGAATACCTGACTACTGTATATCTGTCTGTATATCAGACACTTTTCTCTTCACCCGCAATTCCATGTTTATTTAATCAAAGTCTAAAGGTCGCGTCCTGAGATTTGCGGATACAGTTTACTGTGGTCGGTCGCAGAGGACATTTATTAGGAGCTCCCTGACAACCAAAAAAAAAGTGCCCTGGTACGTCCCGGAACAATGACACCTCTGCTTATTAGGGAATTCTACATTTCAAGAGCGGGAACCCACCGTGAAGACCCTCATCTTTTATTAGTCACACAAAGTACCTGTATTAAGGAAAACAACTACTCCAAGTTTTCTCTCCACAAGGGATGGGAAACCACTGAGGTGTTGGAGGAAGCTCTACGGTTTTATAACACCAAGTTTCCTTTTACCTAGTGCGGTTATGAAGAATGAGAAAATAAAAATATATGATTACATTTAGTTAATTGGTCTTCAGTGAGCCCATGACCGCACCATTATAGAGACGGCCTCCCTCCTGGACAGGACACAGAAGCTCTATAGAGAGGGAACACCCCCATCCTCCTCTGCAGCAAGACTCATGGACCTATTAGGACAAATACGTCAATATTTTTAAATGAAGACGACCCCCACTGTCCTCCTCAATATATACAATAATCAGCCATAACATTAAACCCACTGACAGGTGACGTGAAGAACATTGACAATGCACCTGACAAGGGAGGAGATATTTGGCAGCAAATGAACAGTTTTTAAGGTTGATGTGTTGGAAAGATGGGCAGATAAAAGAATCTGAGCGACTTTGACAAGGGCCAAATTGTAGACGACTGGGTCAAAGCATCTCCAAAAATGAAGGTCTTCTGGGGTGTTCCTAGTATGCAGTGGTTAGTACGTATCAAAAGTGGTCCAAGGAAGGACAACTGGTGAAAGGGTCATTGATGTGCGTGAGGAACAAAGGCCTGGCCGTCTGGTCCGATCCCACAGGAGAACTACTGCAGAACAAACTGTTCAAAAACATAATGCTGGCTATGATTGAAAGGTGTCGGAACACACAGAGCATTTCAGCTCTATTTAGGGCTGCATCACTGCGGACTAGTCAGAGTAGCCATGCTGACACCTGTCCTTCTACAATGGGCATCGGAACTGACCATAAATCAACGGAAGAAAGTTGCATGATCTGCTTAATCACGTTAACTTTTACATCAAATGAATGGCCGGGTGCGTGTGCGTCGCTTTCCTGGGGAAGAGATGGCACCAGGATGCATTAAGGGAAGGACTACTGTAGAACAAATTGCTGAGAAACTTAATGCTGGCGGCAGAGTAGCTGGAGGCTGAGACATTGAGGTGCTTTGGGCAATGTTCTGCTGGTAAAACTTGGGTCCTGGCATTCACGTAGATGTTATTTTGAAACATACCACCTACCCAAACATGGACATATATCAAGTAAACCCCTTCATGGCAGCAGTATTGTCAAATGTCAGTGGCCTCTTTCAGCAGGATAATGTGCCCTGCCGCACTGCAAACATTATTCAGGAACGGTTTGAGGGACATGACAAAGAGTTCAATGACTTCAAAGTGTTCAGGGCTCAAAGTGTTCACTTCAACTCCAAATTCCCCAGATCTTAATCCGATCGATCATCTGTGGGATGTGCTAGAAAAACAAGTCCGATCCATGGAGGCCGCACCTCACAACTTACAGGACTTAAAGGATCTGCTGCTAACGTCTTGTGCCAGATACAACAGGAACCTTCAGAGGACTTGTGGAGTTCCATGCCTCGATGAATCAGAGTGTTTTGTTGGCATGAAGGGGACATACACAATATTAGGAAGGTGGTTTTAATGTTATGGCTGATGGGTGTATATCTTAGGATCTGTGAAAACCAAGTTTAGAGCCTTCTATCGGAGTTACACATCATGAGGACTCCCGAATTATACCTTCCACGGAAAGCTGCAACGTATCACACTCAATAGACATACAATGAGACACGTTGCCTATACAGCCCTTTTCCACACGCAGGCAGCGCTTCACTGAACAATACACGGTATAGGGGAACAATGGTGATCTTTACTAATCCCATGTAGAAGATGCAGTCAGTGTAACAGAGGTAAACAGTGATCACCCCACCTCGCCTTCACCTCTTCCATACTCCTCCTTGTTCCCTATATTCTATGTATAGTTCATAGAAACAATGCCTGTCATGCTGTATGTATTGTAGTTTGTTCCCCTCTTGCAGCCGCCTCATTCGGGGACTATGTATTGTGCCCAGCTATGAGGTGCAGGCCGGAAGTGAGGAGCTTTCTTGTCTGAAGCATGAGCACAGCTAGGTGGACATGACTAAGCATGAGCTGGGGGTAGATATATACTGCTGTGCTGGTGTGGCGAGGAGAAGGGGGTCACATCCACCGTGCACACTGCAGGCTCTATTGTCTCTGTTCTAGAGAAGGTCATTCAAGGAGCAAGATCAGGTCAAGCCTCCTCCGATCCTCCGAGGCGGAGATACACAGTATTGCAAGGATTGAGTTTGCCCAGGGAAGCTCCAATGATAACTGTTCAGTTACATCATTGGAGCTTCTCATCTTAATCGTTTAACGGAGTCCTGTGACGGATGCCATATAGTGCCATCTACCAGCTATAGGCCCCCATTGTAAAAAAACAAAAAAAACAAAAGAAGATGTTTAGGGTATATGTTTTTTACTGGACTCCGCAGGATGGAATAGTGTAGTGTACTACGCTATTCTATACAGTTTTATTGCTGTATACTGACGTAGATCAGCCCGACAAAGGCCAAACAGATGGTTCAGTGAGACACCTCAGGTAATGGTTCAAGGTATGGCCATAAGATTTCTTATATACAAAGATATTAAAATAATCCTATGGGCCAGTAACAGATGTGTATCAACTATGAATAATACGGTGGCAATGTATACTGCAGATAACACAATAATGTTAGTAGAAGAGAAGAATTTCTCCTTGTTGTTTACTAAACCTTTCTTACTAAGAGTGACAGAATCAGGAGAGGAGGGAAATGTAGGAGAACTTCACTATGGAATGACCACTTGCTCCATTTTGCCTGCATTTAATCTTGGGCGGAGATTTTGTTTGATAATATCCGTGTTTGGCTCTAACGCACTGAGGATAAGGGGCCACAACTTCTTGTTATCTTTAGTTTCAAACATTGAAAATAAAAAGAATGAGTAATGTAGGATCATATGATCTACCGGCTTTTAATCATAAGCAGATGTCATTTAATATTGTACTACTTACAGGCTATGTACACCTCTGAATTATTTTTAATGTTCATTTGCTTCCTAAATGTAAAATTAAGCAACTTACTCAATTAAAATGTCATTAAAAAGGTCCTACCACTTGGCTGCTGTAGAGCCTGTGTAACTCCTGTAGACAGCTGGTCTCCTGCAAATTGTAACTCAAATCCGTCACTCCACTGCTGCTGGCGGCTGACTCAGCCGCTCTCCCTCCTCCTTTCTTTTTTAGTGTTAGAGATAGCCACGTGTGTGTGCGTGTGTATGTGTGTGCGTGTGTGTGTGTGTGCGTGGGGGGGGGGGGTGTACATAGCAGGTCAGAGTATAGAGAAATCATCTTGATAGCCTGTGTGCTCTCCTTCCTATCTTCACTATGATACTAACAGCTTGTGTGATCTTGTCTGTGCAACCCTCCGCTGCTATCTCTAACACTGAGAGAAGGGACGGGGAAGAGCAGTAGAGTCAGCAATTAGGAGCAGTGCACTGACGGATTTGAGTTAGAATTTGCAGGAGACCAACTGTCCACAGGGGTTTTGCAAAGTCCACAGCAGCCAAATGGCCGGAAATTGTAATGAAGACTATTTAGAAAGTTGCTTAATTTTGAATTGAGAAAGAAAATGAACAATAAAAAATATTTCAGTTCAAAAAGGGGAACATAGCCTTTAAAAGGAACCGGTTAGTAGGTTTAAAGCTACTAAACCACCAGTATGCCGTCATGAAGCCGGAGTTTAGCGCTCTAAACTTGCCTACCTCAAAAAAAGGACATTTAGAGAATGGTTAGTAAAGTAAATGACAACTTACCGGAAGAAGTCCAGCAGCATCGGGTGCATGCACATATGAAGCCGAGGACACTACACCTCACTTTACTGTGCATGCGCAGTGAACTGTCCTCTGCTTCATATGCGCCTGATGTCGCTCCCGAGCTCCTTTCGGTAAGTTGTAATTTACTTTACTAACTATTCCCTAACGTCTGTTTATGAGGTAGGCAGGTATTGAACACTAGACCTCGGCTGTATATCGGTATGCTGGTGGTTTAGTGGCTCCAAACCTACTGACACGTTCCCTTAGTTATTACTGGTTGATCAAGGTTTCTTAGAAGGTGTGAACCTCTACTGTTTCGATATCAATGTATTTCTATGTTATTAATTATGGTATAAAATCAGCTGCACGTCCCGAATATGTTATAGAATCACTGGTTGTGCAATTCCCAAAAGTCTGCTGGAGACCGTCGGGAGGAAGCGTGCAAATAAAACCGCAACCCCAAATCCGTCACAACTCTGATCGACAGAATCTAAGGCTACTCTGAGGTATTCGCCAGAGCCCACCGCTTTTGATGCACAGAACCCAGGTTGTTCTAACAGAGTTCAGTGTTGGATAAGGGGTGCAATGCAGGCTACACCTTAACAGGTAACCAGACAGCCAGAGGGTAAAGAGAAAGTTCAAAACAGAGCTAGTGGAAATCAGGTACAGCAGAGGTCACAACCAGCCGGGAGCAGATAATCAAAACCGGTAAACAAGGGGTTAACGAGAGACAAGCCGAGGTCAGTTTCCAAGAAGTCCAGGGCACAGGGTAAGTGAGAAAATGTTATATCCCAGATCTCAGCGTCTACCCCCCGATCCTATGCTGCCCTCTGATAGGGGAACATAAGAGACCTGACACATCCACACTAAATGGATTGTTCTGAGCAAATCTTCTCAAAAAGTAGGCTGGTCCAGAGCGGCTGAAAGATCCAACAATCAGCTGATATCACCGGACAAAACTGCGGGCGGTCACATAATTAATATGTATGTAATATTACACAACTCCCAATCACATGAACCCCAACAATATAATACAATGGAAGTCGCTCTTTAATCCTCTCACTGCTTGTCCGGAGCTGTGCTCATGCAGGAGGAAAAGTACTGAGCGCAGCTCGGACAGTAGTGTTACTGCAGGGAGAACGGCGTCTAATGAGCAGCAGCTTCTCCCTGCACAGTAACAGTAAAGTTTAACAGTCCATGACCACCCTGATCAGGTCTTCTACATTTCTAGCGTCCTGCTGCTGGATTCCGCTTGTTCTTGAGTTCAATCCCCCTGAAACTCAATTCCAATAAAATGTTTAAAATAAAATGTAACGGAGAGTAAAATAAATAAAGCATTATATCTCCACACACACATTGTTCAACCTGTTTTACTTACAATCGGACAGATCCCTGGATCCACATTCCTCATTACTACCAGTGACCCTGTGTATTGTGTCTTACAAGGAAGATCTTTAACCCTTTCTTATCTCTCTCCACACCTTACCATTACCAAATCCTGTGGGAGCCGGTTCCCTGACTTTACGGTTCGGACAGTGATGTGCGGCATTAGGACGTTGTCATGAAATTGCATTCAACTCATCTGAATGTGGTTACTACAAATTCATGCACCTGCTGCAGAAAGAACCACATTCAGATATATGGAAACTTCTGTGTGTGAACATAACCTAGTGCAGCACTGCAGCAAAGCGAGGAACGTGCGATCAGAGATCAGGAATCACCTGTCTGTATATACTGCACATGATGAAATTAACACTTCAACAAATAAACAAACAAAATATAATATCTTCTTACCTTGTGATGTGCGCGGCCGGTAGTCCTCGATCATGACCTCCTCGTACAGATCCTTGTGACCTTCTAGATACTCCCACTCCTCCATGGAGAAATAGACAGTGACATCCTGACACCTTATAGGAACCTGACACACACAATGATACAGTCATCACCCAGACACCTCCAGTGCTGTTACTGTAGAATTTCCATGCATTCACAGCAGTGTCACCTCTCCAGTCAGCAGCTCAGTCATCTTGTAGATCAGTTCTAAGATCTTCTTCTCATGTATCCGGGAGTGAGGGGGAGGCTCTGTGATGGGGCTCTGACTACTGCTCCATCCTCCTGACTCATGGATGATGGGAGTCGCACAGTCACCCGATGTCTTCTTCACTATTGTGTACTCCTGTGTATGGAGAGAGACACTTAGAGAACTGAACACAGTATTCCCCCCTCAGTAGAAAGAGGGAGATTGTGACCCCGCTGTATAGAGCTCTAGTGACCCCACATCTGTAATACTGGAGACCTCACCTACAAAAAGACATTGAGGAAATAGAACGCGGCCAAAGACGACTACAAGAATGGTGGAAGATCTGAAGAATAAAATTTCTACTATAATAAAAAGAGCAGAGAAATGTAGAAAAGTTTACCTCTCCGCTCAACAGGTAGATGATCTCCAAGGTGAAGTCTAATATTCTTCTGCTCATCTCATTCCTGTCCTTGTCCATCCTTGGTGGGTCACTCAGGAGAAGGAACGTTGTGGAGGAGAAGATGAGAAAACTGGAGGATCTAGTACTGCAGACGTCTTTATGGAGAAAGGAGAAGATGGAGATCATACAGGGGACAACATCATGTGTGACACACAGAACCTCACTTATTCATCATTGAGAGAAACATCTTCTCAGAGCCGTCACCACATGGAATAAAGGGGTATTTCCAACACGGACATTTCTCCCCAGGATATGCCAGAAATGTCTGGTAGATGCGGCTCCACCTCTGGCCGTGCTCGGCTGTTTCTGGAACTCCTATACAAGTGAATGGAGAGAGTCGTGCACATGTGTGGTCACCTCTCCATTCACTCTCCACCTGGATGTAGTCATCACCTCACCAGGCGGGTCGGGGGACCCCCGTTCTCCACATAGAGGTGGGACCCCCACATATCAGACATTTATGGCATATCTCTCAGTCGAGAAGAGTAAAGTGAAGACACCCCCCCCCCCCCCCAGACAATGAAGACCTGACTCCTGACAACCTGACACATGGCGGATACTGGGGAGACATTGCTGACATCTCACAAGACGTGGTTCACACTATGCAGTCAGTGTTTGATATGAACGGTGAGGTTCTGCAGCAGCTGAGGTAACATTATATATAGGGAACATGCAGTGTGATCTCTAATCATCATGTTATAGCGCAGGTGGAGCGGAGCAGAGTGATACATTGTTTTCTGGGATAAGATTCTGTATAGAGACTTTTATTTTACTCATTTAACCCCTTCCTGCACGCACAGGACATTTACCGTTCACATGACATAGGGAAGACCAGACACCTGCTGCAAAGGCCGGAGACCGGAGAGGACTACGATTATAACCGTTTCACCCCTTCGATGCTGCGGTCAATAGCGACTGAGGCATCTAAGTGTTTGGGAGGGGGCTCCTCTGTGAGATCATCCTCACCTCGAGATTGTGGAGTAATGATGAGATGTCAACTTAAAAACTAACCTAAAATATCATCATTTATAAGTCCGGTCATTATTTTTGAAGTGATAAAAACTTCACCTTACAAAGAGTTTTATTCTGGATGTTTTTGAACTATAAACTATAATAATAATAATAATCTTTATTTATATAGCGCCAACATATTACGCAGCACTTTACAATTTAGAGGGAACATGAAACAAACAATATCAGACATTACATAGTGACAAAGTTCATTTACAATTCAAACCTGGGGAGTGAGGACCCTGCTCGCAAGAGCTTACAATCTATGAGGACATAAGGGAGACACAAAGTGTAATAGTGTTTGTTCTGTACAATGGTCCGGCCATTTTTATACACATGCGGTGATAACATAAAGCTGCATGAGCCGGTCACCAGCCAGTATCCGTGTATGACGGACATGAAGAGAAGGAGTGTGAGGGAATCTTATTCTGATGACTAATCTAAATGGAGGGCCATGGAAAGGAGTCAGATTAGGGAATGTTATAGGCCTGTCTAAATAGATGTGTTTTCAGGGCACGTTTAAAACTGAGGATATTGGGAATTAATCTGATTGTCTGGGGTAGCACATTCCAGAGGACGGGTGCAGCACGAGAGAAATCCTGGAGACGGTAGTGGGAGGTTCGGATTATGGAGGATTTTAATCTAAGGTCGTTGGCAGAACGTAGAGCCCGAGTAGGGTGGTAGACAGAGATGAGGGAGGAGATGTAAGGAGGTGCAGCACTGTGGAGAGCTTTGTGGGTGAGAGTAATAAGTTTGAATTTTATTCGGAAGGGGATGGGCAACCAGTGCAGTGACTGGCACAGATTAGAGGCGTTGGTGTAGCGGTTGGTCATAAAGATGAGCCTGGCTGCTGCATTGAGGATAGATTGGAGAGGGGAGAGTTTAGTGAGGGGAAGACCGACTAGTAATGAGTTACAGTAGTCAAGACGAGAGTGAATCAGAGCAACAATGAGAGTTTTGGCAGTTTCCTCCGTAAGAAAAGAGCAGATTCTGGAGATGTTTTTGAGGTGAAAATGACAGGAGCGTGAAAGTGATTGTATGTGAGGAGTAAAGGAAAGATCTGAGTCAAAAATAACCCAGAGACAGCGGGCGTGCTGCTTAGGAGTTATGATAGTGCCACACACAGAGATGGAGACATCAGGTTTAGGGAGGTTAGTAGATGGTGGGAACACAAGGAGCTCAGTTTTAGAAAGATTCAGTTTCAGATAGAGAGAGGACATGATGTTAGAGACAGCGGACAGACAATCACTGGTGTTCTGTATTAGAGCAGGGGTGATGTCACGGGAAGAGGTATATAATTGGGTGTCATCAGCGTAGAGATGGTACTGGAAGCCAAATCTGCTGATGGTTTGTCCAATAGGAGCTGTGTAGAGAGAAAAGAGGAGCGGACCTAGGACTGATCCCTGAGGAACCCCGATATCAAGGGGAAGAGGAGAAGAAGTGGAACCAGCAAATGACACACTGAATGAGCGGTCAGAGAGATAGGAGGAAAACCAAGAGAGAGCCGCGTCCTGGAGGCCAATAGAGTGGAGCATGTTAAGTAGAAGTTTGTGGTCTACAGTGTCAAAGGCTGCAGAGAGATCCAAAAGAATCAGGAGAGAGGATTTACCGTCCGATTTAGCCGCCAAGAGATCATTTGAGACTTTAGTAAGGGCAGTTTCTGTGGAGTGTAGAGTTCGGAAACCAGATTGTAAGGGGTCAAGAATGGAGTTAGCAGAGAGATAGCGGATAAGGCGAGAGTAGACCAAGCGTTCCAGGAGTTTGGAGATGAAGGGCAGATTAGAGACTGGTCGGTAGTTGGCAGCGCTGGATGGGTCAAGTGTTGGTTTTTTCAATAATGGGTTTATAATGGCATGTTTAAAAGCGGAGGGAAAGATACCAGAGGAAAGAGAGAGGTTAAATATTTTAGTCAGGTGACTAGTGACAGCTGGGGAGAGGGACTGGAGGAGGTGTGAGGGGACAGGATCACTAGGGCAGGTATTAGGACGAGAAGAAGAGAGGAGCCTCGAGACTTCTTCTTCAGTTATTGGGTCAAATGCTGAGAGTGAAGAAGAGGGAGTGCGGGGGGGAAGGGGATCGATGTTACTAGGGGACTGGGAGATAATATCATGCCGGATGTTGTCAATTTTAACTTTAAAATAATTGGCCAGGTCTTCAGCACTGAGATCTGTGATTGGCGTCTGCACTTTAGGACTAAGGAGGGAGTGAAAAGTATCAAAGAGGCGTTTTGGATTATTAGATAGTGTGGAGATGAGAGAAGTGAAGTAGACTTGTTTGGCGTGGTGAAGGGCAGAGTTGTAAGTTTTGAGCATAAATTTGTAATGGAGGAAATCTGCATCCAAATGCGATTTTCTCCACAGTCGTTCGGCACATCTCAAGCACCGCTGAAGAAAGCGGGATTGAGGCGTGTGCCAGGGTTGTCGTCGTCTTTGTCGGGTGGTTCGGAGTGTAGTGGGGGCTGCTTCATCCAATGCATTTTTGAGAGTGTTATTATAAAGTTTGGCAGCCAGATTGGGACAGGAGAGGGAAGAGATAGGGGACAATGAGGACTGTAGACTGTCTATGAGTTTCACAGTGTTAATGGCATGTAGATTTCTGTATGTCTGATACGTAGGGATGACCTGAGGAGGCAGAGAATATTTGATAGTAAAGCAGAGAAGATTGTGGTCAGAAAGCGGGAGAGGAGCGTTAATAAAGTCAGAAACTGAGCAGAGCCGGAAGAAGACCAGGTCAAGTGAATGCCCGTCTTCATGTGTAGGAGAGTTAGTAAGTTGTGACAGACCGAGGGACGAGGTTAAAGATAGAAACTGGGAGGCAGATGAGGAGATTGGGTTATCAATTAACTATTTCACTTATAAATGATGATATTTTACGACTTCTTTCAGCGTGAAGTATAAGGAGCTCAGAAACATTATTGTAAAGTGTCTTCCCATTTGCGGTCAGGACTGGATGACATTATTCGGGATGGTGTACGAGTTATTCCAGAGAGACCCCAACACGAGGACAACGTCTCCCCCGAGTTTATGTGAGAGTGAAATACGGAGTCAGACTTGTCTCACCACTGAAGGTTATTTCCACCGTGGCCGTAAAAAGCCGATCCTGGAATTATAACAGAGCTACAAATAGTTCTTCATCTTGTACAGATAACGGGGTGTCACTAGTAAGATAGATATAGATTATAACACATCACGTCATTTATCTCATCCGCTCCCTACAATGTCAGGGTCAATATGTCAGTTGTACAACATTAACGGTGCGAATACATAAACCTCTTCTAGATACTAACAAGAAAGACGCCAGAAATCCATCAGTCATGTCCAAAGGCGGCCATCCCCATGACAACACTGAACGTCATGGTGTGGGGGGAGAAGTATGGAGCGGTTTACAGGCAGCGGACACCTCGCACTAACAGCCAGGATCAGAGAGAACGCCGATCCCGGACATTTAACTACTTAGATGCTGCGGTCAATAGCAACTGCAGAATCTAAGCTTTTAGAAGAGGGGGTGGTCCTCTCTGACAACTCATCGGCCCCTCGCCATGCAAACACGGGGTATGAATGGTTGTCATGGCAGCCTGTGGGGGGGGGGTAATGTAGGTCCGCCATTTTTCTTCTCCTATTAACCCCTTAATCTTAATCACGATATACTGCGATACATTAGTATTACAGTGTATTGCACCAGCGATCTAATCCGCACTAGTTCACGTCCCCCAGGGGAGTAATAAATATTTTTTCTTTTTTTTTTTAAATTTTTTTTACTCTAAAGTAAAGTAAAAATCAAAATGATAATCATAACTGGGATCACCGCATCCGTAAAAGTCAAAACCATTACAATATAACATTATTTACCCCGCACGGTGAACGCCGTAACAAACAAAACATCAATTGTTGTTTTTTGGTCACCTTAGCAGCAAAAAAACTTAAAATGTAGTAAAAAGTAATCAAAAACCTACAACCCGCCCCGTAAAAAACTAATCCCCAACACCGCTCTATCAACGAAAAAATTACAAAGTTTAGGAAAGGAGGGAAAAATAAAAAATTAATTGGCCTGGTCATTAAGGGGTTAACCTGCGGTGCGGATTATAAACACGCAGGATATCGGATTTATACCGCAGATACGCGGCTAAATTTTTGCAGAATTTTCCCATTAAGTTCAATGGGAAAGTCAACTTCCGCAACAAACGCCATTGTTCCCAGAATCCTCTGCGGCTCCACCGCGTGTTCACAGCAACGCTGCAGGTTACACAGATATAAAAAAGAAGGCGTCAAGTGATCCCTGCAGCCAATCACAGGCTGGAGAGGTCACATGTCATTATAGGGGTCACCTGGACGCAGCCGGAAGAGCCGGGACGTGTTGCTATGGTAACGCTGGGAGAGGTGAGGATCGGCCTTGTTGTATTTCTGTAGTAGATATTCGGGGGGATTATACGTCCCCCATTTGGGGTGAATATTCGGGGTGACTTCCTTGCATGTTGTGGGTCGTATTCGCTACGTGTGAACATTCCCATAAACCGCACGGTGAACGACATTAACAAGAAACATATAAAAGTCAGTGAATAAGTTGTATGTACCTGTACCTCCCAACCGTCTCAGATACAGCAGGACAGTCACGGATTTCGGGTGGTGTCCCGCTGTCCTGGGAGGCCGGTGGTATGCCCCGGACTACGGGTGTCAACTGTATCTACATCCTTAGGACGCAGATACAGTTGAAGCCAATGCTGAAGCAGGGAACCGTCAGCTCCGTGCTTCAGCATTAGTACAGAAGACTTCTCGGGCAGAGCGCTACTTTAAGTGTTGAGCCCAGGGAAGTCCTTAACGTCACTGTCATATATGGACAGGCACGTCAGTGGCTCCTCACGTAGCCGAATTCGCGGCCACAGCGCGGCCGACGCTCTGGCCGGGGATTCCGCTCCTTGGGGGAGTCCCAATGGCTACAGAGGGGAGTAGCGCTATAAGCAGGGAGTATGGCACTATCTATATGGGCACTGGCACTAGGGGCAGCTAAAGGGGCATTATACTGTATGGGGGCAGCTATGGGCCATTATACTGTATGGGGGCAGCTATGGAGCATTCTATTGTATGGGACAGCCATGGGGGCAGTTATGGGGCATTACACTGTATAGTAGCATTATACTGTGTGGGGGCATTATGCTGTGTGGGGGCATATGCTGTGTGGGCATTATGCTGTGTGGGGGCATATGCTGTGTGGGGGCATTATGCTGTGTGGGGGCATTATGCTGTGTGGGGGCAGCTATGGGGGCATTATACTGTATGGGGGCATTATACTGTATGGGGGCAGCTATTGGGGCATTATACTGTATGGGGGCATTATACTGTACGGGGGCATTATACTGTATGGGGGTATTACACTGTATGGGGTATTACACTGTATGGTAGGATGATACCGTACGGGGGCGTGATACCGTACAGGGGCGTGATACCGATACCGTACGGGGGCGGGATACCGTACGGGGGCGGATACCGTACGGTGGCATTATACCGTACGGTGGCATTATACCGTACGGTGGCATTATACCGTACAGGGGCATTATAAAGTACGGGGGCATTATAAAGTACGGGGGCATTATACCGTACGGGGGCATTATACTGTACGGGGGCATTATACTGTATGGGGCCATTATAATGTATGGGGAAGCTGTGGGGGCATTATACTGTATGGGAGCATTATACTGTATGGGGGCATTATGCCGTATGGGGGCATTATGCCGTATGGGGCAGCTATGGGGGCATTAAACTGTATGGGGCACTATACTGTGTGGGGGCATTATACTGTGTGGGGGCATTATACTGTGTGGGGGCATTATACTGTGTGGGGGCATTATACTGTGTGGGGGCATTATACTGTATGGGGGCATTATACTGTATGGGGCCATTATACTGTATGGGGGCATTATACTGTATGGGAAGCTATGGGGGCATTATACTGTATGGGGCATTATACTGTGTCGGGGCATTATACTGTGTGGGGGCATTATACTGTGTGGGGGCATTATACTGTATGGGGCATTATACTGAATGGGGGCATTATACTGTATGGGGCAATTATAATGTATGGGGAAGCTATGGGGGCATTATACTGTATGGGGGCATTATACTGTATGGGGGCATTATACAGTATGGGGACATTACACTGTATGGGGGCATTACACTGTATGGGGGCATTATACTGTATGGGGGCATTACACTGTGTGGGGGCATCACACTGTATGGGGGCATCACACTGTATGGGGGCATCATACAGTGTGGGGGCATCATACAGTGTGGGGGCATCATACAGTGTGGGGGCATCATACTGTGTGGGGGCATTATACTGTGTGGGGGCATATACTGTGTGGGCGCATTATACTGTATGGGGCATTATACTGTATGGGGGAATTATACTGTATGGGGGCATTATACTGGTTGGGGGCATTATACTGTATGGGGGCATTATACTGTATGGGGCATTAAACTGTATGGGGCATTATACTGTATGGGGGCATTATACTGTATGGGGGCATTATAATGTATGGGGAAGCTATAGGGGCATTACACTGCATGGGGCCATTACACTGTATGGGGCCATTACACCGTACGGGGGCAATACACCGTACGGGGGCATTATACCGTGATGGGGGGCAGCTATGGGGGCATTATACCGTATGGGGCATTATACCGTATGGGGGCATTATACCGTATGGGGCATTATACCGTATGGGGGCAGCTATGTGGGCAATTATACCGTATTGGGGCATTATACCGTATGGGGGGCAGCTATGGGGGCATTATACTGTATGGGGGCATTATACTGTACGGGGGCATTATACTGTACGGGGGCATTATACTGTACGGGGGCATTATACTGTACGGGGCAATTATACTGTATGGGGGCATTTATACTGTATGGAGGCATTATACTGTATGGGAGCATTATACTGTACGGGGGCATTATACTGTACGGGGGCATTATACCGTACGGGGGCATTATACCGTACGGGGGCATTATACCGTACGGGGGCATTGTACCGTACGGGGCATTATACTTTACGGGGGCATTATACCGTACGGGGGAATTATACCGAACGGGGGCATTATACCGTACGGGGGCATTATACCGTATAGGGGCATTATACCGTATGGGGGCATTATACCGTATGGGGGGCAGCTATGGGGGCATTATACCGTATGGGGACATTATACCGTATGGGGGCATTATACCGTATGGGGGCATTATACCGTATGGGGGGCAGCTATGGGGGCATTATACTGTACGGGGGCATTGTACTGTACGGGGGCATTGTACTGTACGGGGCATTGTACTGTATAGAACATTATACTGTATGGGGGCATTATACTGTATGGGGCATTATACTGTATGGGCATTATACTGTACGGGGGCATTATACTGTACGGGGGCATTATACTGTATGGGGGCATTATACAGTATGGGGGCATTATACCGTATGGGGGCATTATACCGTACGGGGGCATTATACCGTACGGGGGCATTATACCGTATGGGGGGCAGCTATGGGGGCATTATACTGTACGGGGCTATTATACTGTATGGGCATTATACTGTATGGGGCATTATACTGGTATGGGGCATTATACTGTACGGGGGCATTATACTGTACGGGGGCATTATACTGTATGGGGCATTATACTGTATGGGGCATTATAACTGTATGGGGGTATTATACTGTATGGGGATATTATACTGTATGGGGCTATTATACTGTATGGGGCATTATACTGTATGGGGCTATTATACTGTATGGGGGCATTATACTGTATGGGGGTATTATACTGTATGGGGACATTATACTGTACGGGGCATTATACTGTATGGGGACATTATACTGTATGGGGCATTATACTGTATGGGACATTATACTGCATGGGACACTTATACTGCATGGGGACATTATACTGCATGGGGAACATTATACTGTATGGGGACATTATACTGTATGGGGACATTATACTGTATGGTGACATTATACTGTATGGGGGCATTATACTGTATGGGGCATTATACTGTATGGGGCATTATACTGTATGGGGCATTATACTGTATGGGGACATTATACTGTATGGGGGCATTATACTGTATGGGGGCATTATACTGTATGGGGGCATTATACTGTATGGGAGCATTATACTGTATGGGGGCATTATACTGTATGGGGGGGCATTATACTGTATGGGGACATTATACTGTATGGGGGAATTACACTGTATGGGGCATTATACTGTATGAGGGGGCATTATACTGTATGAGGGGGCATTATACTGTATGAGGGGGCATTATACTGTATGGGGGGCATTATACTGTATGGGGACATTATACTGTATGGGACATTATACTGTATGGGACATTATACTGTATGGGACATTATACTGTATGGGGACATTATACTGTATGGGGCATTATACTGTATGGGGACATTATACTGTATGGGGCATTATACTGTATGGGGGCATTATACTGTATGGGGACATTATACTGTATGGGGACATTATACTGTATGGGGGCATTATACTGTACGGGGGGATTATACTGTATGGGGGCATTATACTGTATGGGGACATTATACTGTATGGGGACATTATACTGTATGGGGGCAGCTATGGGGGCATTATACTGTATGGGGCATTATACTGTATGGGGACATTATACTGTATGGGGACATTATACTGTATGGGGACATTATACTGTATGGAGCATTATACTGTATGGGGACATTATACTGTATGGGGGCAGCTATGGGGGCATTATACTGTATGGGGCATTATACTGTATGGGGACATTATACTGTATGGGGACATTATACTGTATGGGGACATTATGCTGTATGGGGACATTATACTGTATGGGGACATTATACTGTATGGGGACATTATACTGTATGGAGGCATTATACTGTATGGGGACATTATACTGTATGGGGACATTATACTGTATGGGGGCATTATACTGTATGGGGACATTATACTGTATGGGGACATTATACTGTATGGGGACATTATACTGTATGGGGGCATTATACTGTATGGTAGCATTATACTGTATGGGGACATTATACTGTATGGGGGCATTATACTGTATGGGGGAATTATACTGTATGGGGGAATTATACTGTATGGGGGAATTATACTGTATGGGGCCATTATACTGTAAGGGGGCATTATACTGTATGGGCACATTATATTGTATGGGGGCATTATACTGTATGGGGGCATTATACTGTATGGGGACATTATACTGTATGGGGACATTATACTGTATGGGGACATTATACTGTATGGGGGCAGCTATGGGGGCATTACACTGTATGGGCATTATACTGTATGGGGACATTATACTGTATGGGGACATTATACTGTATGGGGACATTATACTGTATGGTAGCATTATACTGTATGGGGACATTATACTGTATGGGGCATTATACTGTATGGGGACATTATACTGTATGGGGGCAGCTATGGGGGCATTATACTGTATGGGGCATTATACTGTATGGGGACATTATACTGTATGGGGACATTATACTGTATGGGGACATTATACTGTATGGGGACATTATACTGTATGGGGACATTATACTGTATGGGGACATTATACTGTACGGGGGCATTATACTGTACGGGGACATTATACTGTATGGGGACATTATACTGTATGGGGGCATTATACTGTATGGGGGCATTATACTGTATGGGGGCATTATACTGTATGGGGACATTATACTGTATGGGGCATTATACTGTATGGGACATTATACTGTATGGGGACATTATACTGTATGGGGACATTATACTGTATGGGGACATTATACTGTATGGGGACATTATACTGTATGGGGCATTATACTGTACGGGGGCATTATACTGTACGGGGACATTATACTGTACGGGGACATTATACTGTATGGGGGCATTATACTGTATGGGGACATTATACTGTATGGGGCATTATACTGTATGGGGGCATTATACTGTATGGGACATTATACTGTATGGGGACATTATACTGTATGGGGACATTATACTGTATGGGGCATTATACTGTACGGGGGCATTATACTGTACGGGGGCATTATACTGTACGGGGGCATTATACTGTACGGGGGCATTATACTGTATGGGGGCATTATACTGTATGGGGACATTATACTGTATGGGGACATTATACTGTATGGTGGCATTATACTGTATGGGGGCATTAT
Organism: Rhinoderma darwinii; assembly: GCF_050947455.1. Classification (NCBI taxonomy): domain Eukaryota; kingdom Metazoa; phylum Chordata; class Amphibia; order Anura; family Rhinodermatidae; genus Rhinoderma; species Rhinoderma darwinii. The sequence continues at coordinate 664,609,159 of NC_134687.1, forward strand.
ACTGTATGGGGACATTATACTGTATGGGGGCATTATACTGTATGGGGGCATTATACTGTATGGGGGCATTATACTGTATGGGGGCATTATACTGTATGGGGGCATTATACTGTATGGGGACATTATACTGTATGGGGCATTATACTGTATGGGGGCATTATACTGTATGGGGACATTATACTGTATGGGGACATTATACTGTAGGGGGCATTATACTGTATGGGGGCATTATACTGTATGGGGACATTATACTGTATGGGGGCATTATACTGTATGGGGGCATTATACTGTATAGGGGCATTATACAGTATGGGGGCATTATACTGTATGGGGGCATTATACTGTAGGGGGCATTATACTGTAAGGGGCATTATACTGTATGGGGGCATTATACTGTATGGGGGCATTATACTGTATGGGGGCATTATACTGTATGGAGGCATTATACTGTATGGGGACATTATACTGTATGGGGGCATTATACTGTATGGGGGCATTATACTGTATGGGGCATTATACTGTATGGGAGCATTATACTGTATGGGGACATTATACTGTATGGGGACATTATACTGTATGGGGACATTATACTGTATGGTGGCATTATACTGTATGGGGACATTATACTGTATGGGGGCATTATAATGTATGGGGGCATTATACTGTATGGGGACATTATACTGTATGGGGACATTATACTGTATGGGGCATTATACTGTATGGGGGCATTATACTGTATGGGGCATTATACTGTATGGGGCATTATACTGTATGGGGGCATTATACTGTATGGGGCATTATACTGTATGGGGGCATTATACTGTATGGGGCATTATACTGTATGGGGCATTATACTGTATGGGGACATTATACTGTATGGGGCATTATACTGTATGGGGGCATTATACTGTATGGGGACATTATACTGTATGGGGGCATTATACTGTATGGTGGCATTACACTGTATGGGGGCATTATACTGTAAGGGGGCATTATACTGTATGGGGACATTATACTGTATGGGGCATTATACTGTATGGGGGCATTATACTGTATGGGGGCATTATACTGAATGGGGACATTATACTGTATGGGGACATTATACTTTATGGGGGCATTATACTGTATGGGGGTATTATACTGTATGGGGGCATTATACTGTATGGGGGCATTATACTGTATGGGGCATTATACTGTACGGGGACATTATACTGTACGGGGGCATTATACTGTATGGGGGCATTATACTGTATGGGGACATTATACTGTATGGGGACATTATACTGTATGGGGGGCATTATACTGTACAGGGACATTATACTGTACGGGGACATTATACTGTACGGGGGCATTATACTGTATGGGGGCATTATACTGTATGGGGACATTATACTGTATGGGGGCATTATACTGTATGGGGACATTATACTGTATGGGGACATTATACTATATGGTGGAATTATACTGTATGGGGGCATTATACTGTATGGGGGCATTATACTGTATGGGGACATTATACTGTATGGGGACATTATACTGTATGGGGGTATTATACTGTATGGGGACATTATACTGTATGGGGGCATTATACTGTATGGGGGCATTATACTGTATGGGGGTATTATACTGTATGGGGACATTATACTGTACGGGGGCAGATATGGGGACATTATACTGTGTGGGGACATTATACTGTATGGGGCATTGTACTGTATGGGGACATTATACTGTATGGGGCATTATACTGTATGGGGACATTATACTGTATGGGGGCATTATACTGTATGGGGGCATTATGCCGTATGGGACGTTATACCGTATGGGGGCGTTATACCGTATGGGGGCGTTATACTGTATGGGGGCGTTATACTGTATGGGGGCGTTATACTGTATGGGGACATTATACTGTATGGGGGTATTATACTGTATGGGGGTATTATACTGTATGGGGACATTATACTGTATGGGGCATTATACTGAATGGTGGAATTATACTGTGTGGGGGCATTATACTGTATGGGGACATTATACTGTATGGGGGTATTATACTGTATGGGGGTATTATACTGTATGGGGACATTATACTGTATGGGGCATTATACTGAATGGTGGAATTATACTGTGTGGGGGCATTATACTGTGTGGGGGCATTATACTGTGTGGGGGCATTATACTGTATGGGGACATTATACTGTATGGGGACATTATACTGTATGGGGCATTATACTGTGTGGGGGCATTATACTGTCTGGGGGCATTATACTGTATGGGGCATTATACTGTATGGGGCATTATACTGTATGGGGCATTATACTGTATGGGGGCATTATACTGTACGGGGGTATTATACTGTATGGTGGCATTATACTGTATGGGGACATTATACTGTATGGGGGCGTTATACTGTATGAGGGGGCGTTATACTGTATGAGGGGGCATTATACTGTATGGTGGCATTATACTGTATGGGGGCATTATACTGTATGGGGACATTATACTGTATGGGGACATTATACTGTATGGGGGCATTATACTGTATAGGGACATTATACTGTATGGGGGCATTATACTGTATGGGGCATTATACTGTATGGGGACATTATGCTGTATGGGGCATTATACTGTACGGGGCATTATACTGTACGGGGCATTATACTGTATGGGGACATTATACTGTATGGGGCATTATACTGTATGGAGGCATTATACTGTATGGGGACATTATACTGTATGGGGACATTATACTGTATGGGGACATTATACTGTATGGGGCATTATACTGTATGGGGCATTATACTGTATGGGGCATTATACTGTATGGGGCATTATACTGTATGGGGGCATTATACTGTATGGGGGCATTATACTGTATGAGGGGGCATTATACTGTATGGGGACATTATACTGTATGGGGACATTATACTGTATGGGGCATTATACTGTATGGGGCATTATACTGTATGGGGGCATTATACTGTATGGGGCATTATACTGTATGGGGCATTATACTGTATGGTGGCATTATACTGTATGGGGGCATTATACTGTATGGGGCATTATACTGTATGGGGCATTATACTGTATGGTGGCATTATACTGTATGGGGCATTATACTGAATGGTGGAATTATACTGTATGGGGGCATTATACTGTATGGGGCATTATACTGTATGGGGACATTATACTGTATGGGGACATTATACTGTATGGTAGCATTATACTGAATGGTGGAATTATACTGTATGGGGGCATTATACTGTATGGGGCATTATACTGTATGGGGACATTATACTGTATGGGGACATTATACTGTATGGGGACATTACACTGTATGGGGGCATTATACTGTATGGGGCATTATACTGTATGGGGACATTATACTGTATGGGGACATTATATTGTATGGGGACATTATACTGTGTGGGGCATTATACTGTATGGAGGCATTATACTGTATGGGGGCATTATACTGTATGGGGGCATTATACTGTATGGGGGCATTATACTGTATGGGGACATTATACTGTATGGGGACATTATACTGTATGGGGCATTATACTGTACGGGGACATTATACTGTACGGGGACATTATACTGTATGGGGGCATTATACTGTATGGGGACATTATACTGTATGGGGGCGTTATACTGTATGGGGGCATTATACTGTATGGGGGCATTATACTGTATGGGGGCATTACACTGTATGGGGGCATTACACTGTATGGGGCATTATACTGTATGGGGACATTATACTGTATGGGGACATTATACTGTATGGGGACATTATACTGTATGGGGGCATTATACTGTATGGGGGCATTATACTGTATGGAGGCATTATACTGTATGGGGACATTATACTGTATGGGGACATTATACTGTACGGGGACATTATACTGTATGGGGGCATTATACTGTATGGGGACATTATACTGTATGGGACATTATACTGTATGGGGACATTATACTGTATGGAGGCATTATACTGTATGGGGACATTATACTGTATGGGGACATTATACTGCATGGTGACATTATACTGTATGGGGACATTATACTGTATGGAGGCATTATACTGTATGGGGACATTATACTGTATGGGGACATTATACTGTATGGGGACATTATACTGTATGGGACATTATACTGTATGGGGACATTATACTGTATGGAGGCATTATACTGTATGGGGACATTATACTGTATGGGGACATTATACTGTACGGGGACATTATACTGTATGGGGGCATTATACTGTATGGGGACATTATACTGTATGGGACATTATACTGTATGGGGGCATTATACTGTATGGTGGCATTATACTGTATGGGGACATTATACTGTATGGTAGCATTATGCTGTATGGGGACATTATACTGTATGGGGGCATTATACTGTATGGGGACATTATATTGTATGGTGGAATTATACTGTACGGGGACATTATACTGTATGGGGGCATTATACTGTATGGGGACATTATACTGTATGGGACATTATACTGTATGGGGACATTATACTGTATGGAGGCATTATACTGTATGGGGACATTATACTGTATGGGGACATTATACTGTATGGGACATTATACTGTATGGAGGCATTATACTGTATGGGGACATTATACTGTATGGGGACATTATACTGTATGGGGCATTATACTGTATGAGGACATTATACTGTATGGGGACATTATACTGTATGGGGACATTATACTGCATGGTGACATTATACTGTATGGGGACATTATACTGTATGGAGGCATTATACTGTATGGGGACATTATACTGTATGGGGACATTATACTGTATGGAGGCATTATACTGTATGGGGACATTATACTGCATGGTGACATTATACTGTATGGGGACATTATACTGTATGGAGGCATTATACTGTATGGGGACATTATACTGTATGGGACATTATACTGTATGGAGGCATTATACTGTATGGGGACATTATACTGTATGGGGACATTATACTGTATGGGGCATTATACTGTATGGGGACATTATACTGTATGGGGGCATTATACTGTATGGGGGCATTATACTGTATGGGGACATTACACTGTATGGGGGCATTATACTGTATGGGGCATTATACTGTATGGGGGCATTATACTGTATGGGGACATTATACTGTATGGGACATTATACTGTATGGGACATTATACTGTATGGGGTCATTATACTGTATGGGGACATTATACTGTATGGGGGCATTATACTGTATGGGGACATTATACTGTATGGGACATTATACTGTATGGGGACATTATACTGTATGGGGACATTATACTGTATGGGGACATTATACTATATGGGTGACATTACACTGTATGGGGGCATTATACTGTATGGGGGCATTATACTGTATGGGGCCATTATACTGTATGGGGGCATTATACTGTATGGGGGCATTATACTGTATGGGGGCATTATACTGTATGGGGGCATTATACTGTATGGGGCCATTATACTGCATGTGGGCATTATACTGTATGGGGGCATTATACTGTATGGGGACATTATACTGTATGGAGGCATTACACTGTATGGGGGCATTATACTGTATGGGGACATTATACTGTATGGGGCATTATACTGTATGGGGACATTATACTGTATGGGGACATTATACTGTATGGGGGGCATTATACTGTATGGGGACATTATACTGTATGGGGCATTATACTGTATGGGGACATTATACTGTATGGGGGTATTATACTGTATGGGGGCATTATACTGTATGGGGACATTATACTGTATGGGGACATTATACTGTATGGGGGCATTATACTGTATGGGGGCATTATACTGTATGGGGGCATTATACTGTATGGGGGCATTATACTGTATGGGGGGCATTATACTGTATGGAGGCATTATACTGTATGGGGACATTATACTGTATGGGGACATTATACTGTATGGCGGCATTATACTGTATGGGGGCATTATACTGTATGGGGCATTATACTGTACGGGGACATTATACTGTATGGGGGCATTATACTGTATGGGGACATTATACTGTATGGGGACATTATACTGTATGGGGACATTATACTGTATGGTGGCATTATACTGTATGGGGGCATTATACTGTATGGGGCATTATACTGTATGGGGGCATTATACTGTATGGGGCATTATACTGTACGGGGACATTATACTGTATGGGGACATTATACTGTATGGGGGCATTATACTGTATGGGGACATTATACTGTACGGGGGCATTATACTGTATGGGGACATTATAATGTATGGGGGCATTACACTGTATGGGGGCATTATACTGTATGGGGGCATTATACTGTATGGGGGGCATTATACTGTATGGAGGCATTATACTGTATGGGGACATTATACTGTATGGGGACATTATACTGTATGGGGACATTATACTGTACGGGGGCATTATACTGTATGGGGGCATTATACTGTATGGGGGCATTATACTGTACGGGGGCAGATATGGGGGCATTATACTGTACGGGGGCTGAATCGGGTGTGTATGGGCGGAGATTGGGCTGGATTAGAGGTGTGGCTTACGCGCACCGCATCGGTTGTCCGTCTTTACGCTATGTGAAAGTTGGGAGGTCGTGAACCTAAAATTACGTCATTACAAAATACGACTCGTCCCCCAAAACATCCGCCCACTACAAAGATCAGAAATAACAACTTACCCCAAAGAGGCCAGCACTGGAGGGGTTAAATCCCGGCTAGGATTCCAGTGGGCGGGGTCACTCAATGATTGACAGCTCTCTGTATACACTCATACAGGGGTGACTGATAACAGAGAGAACACCCGACCAGCGCGGCTCTCCACCTCATACACGGCAATAGCTGAAGGACCTGTGAAACCGTCACCACCACGTGACCGGAAGCAGGAGGAGAAATTGATGAAGGACCTGTGATATCAACATCACGTGACCGTTGCATCAGGGGGCGTGACTTAGAAGTGCAGAGAAATGGTGGAGCTGTGATGATGACCACGTGACATAAGGGGTAATGAAGATCATGTGACCAGTGCAGGAGTGATCGGAGCTAAGCCGTGCGAAATATAATAGGTTGTGGCTAAAAGACCTGTGGTGACGTCACCACCATGTGACCAATGTTTAAGTGGGGAGGAGACGTGGGGGATGACGGACTTGTGATGTTGATCACGTGACATGACGGGCGGGTCTATGTGAGGGGGCGGGGCTCCTGTGCTGTGTGGAAAAGGGATGATGATCACGTGACGTTTTATCCCATAATAACAGCCGGGACATGCTGGGAGTTGTAGTTCTCTCCTCTTATATCTCCTCCTGTAATGTCCTCTGATATCCCATAATAACAGTCTGGACATGCTGGGAGTTGTAGTTCTCTCCTCTTATACCTCCTCCCTGTAATGTCCTCTGATATCACATAATAACAGTCTGGACATGCTGGGAGTTGTAGTTCTCTCCTCTTATACCTCCCCCTGTAATGTCCTCTGATATCACATAATAACAGCCGGGACATGCTGGGAGTTGTAGTCCTCTCCTCTTATACCTCCTCCTGTAATGTCCTCTGATATCACATAATAACAGTCTGGACATGCTGGGAGTTGTAGTTCTCTCCTCTTATACCTCCTCCCTGTAATGTCCTCTGATATCACATAATAACAGTCTGGACATGCTGGGAGTTGTAGTTCTCTCCTCTTATATCTCCTCCTGTAATGTCCTCTGATATCCCATAATAACAGCTTGGACATGCTGGGAGTTGTAGTTCTCTCCTCATATCCTCCGTGTAATGTCCTCTGATATCCCATAATAACACCCTGGACATGCTGGGAGTTGTAGTTCTCTCCTCATATCCTCCGTGTAATGTCCTCTGATATCCCATAATAACAGCCTGGACATGCTGGGAGTTGTAGTTCTCTTCTCTTATATCTCCTCCTGTAATGTCCTCTGATATCACATAATAACAGTCTGGACATGCTGGGAGTTGTAGTTCTCTCCTCTTATACCTCCTCATGTAATGTCCTCTGATATCACATAATAACAGCCTGGACATGCTGGGAGTTGTAGTTCTCTCCTCTTATACCTCCTCCTGTAATGTCCTCTGATATCACATAATAACAGCCTGGACATGCTGGGAGTTGTAGTTCTCTCCTCTTATATCTCCTCCTGTAATGTCCTCTGATATCTCATAATAACAGCCTGGACACGCTGGGAGTTGTAGTTCTCTCCTCATATATCCTCCGTGTAATGTCCTCTGATATCACATAATAACAGTCTGGACATGCTGGGAGTTGTAGTTCTCTCCTCTTATATCTCCTCCTGTAATGTCCTCTGATATCACATAATAACAGCCTGGACATGCTGGGAGTTGTAGTTCTCTCCTCTTATATCTCCTCCTGTAATGTCCTCTGATATCACATAATAACAGCCTGGACATGCTGGGAGTTGTAGTTCTCTCCTCTTATATCTCCTCCTGTAATGTCCTCTGATATCACATAATAACAGTCTGGACATGCTGGGAGTTGTAGTCCTCTCCTCTTATACCTCCTCCTGTAATTTCCTCTTATATATCATAATAACAGTCTGGACATGCTGGGAGTTGTAGTTCTCTCCTCTTATACCTCCTCCCTGTAATGTCCTCTGATATCACATCATAACAGTCTGGATATGCTGGGAGTTGTAGTTCTCTCCTCTTATATCTCCTCATTTAATGTCCTCTGATATCACATAATAACAGTCTGGATATGCTGGGAGTTGTAGTACTCTTTTCTTATATCTCCTCCTGTAATGTCCTCTGATATCACATAATAACAGTCTGGACATGCTGGGAGTTGTAGTTCTCTCCTCTTATACCTCCTCCCTGTAATGTCCTCTGATATCACATAATAACAGTCTGGACATGCTGGGAGTTGTAGTTCTCTCCTCTTATATCTCCTCCTGTAATGTCCTCTGATATCCCATAATAACAGCCTGGACATGCTGGGAGTTGTAGTTCTCTCCTCATATATCCTCCGTGTAATGTCCTCTGATATCCCATAATAACACCCTGGACATGCTGGGAGTTGTAGTTCTCTCCTCATATCCTCCGTGTAATGTCCTCTGATATCCCATAATAACAGCCTGGACATGCTGGGAGTTGTAGTTCTCTTCTCTTATACCTCCTCCTGTAATGTCCTCTGATATCACATAATAACAGTCTGGACATGCTGGGAGTTGTAGTTCTCTCCTCTTATACCTCCTTCTGTAATGTCCTCTGATATCCCATAATAACAGCCTGGACATGCTGGGAGTTGTAGTTCTCTCCTCTTATACCTCCTTCTGTAATGTCCTCTGATATCCCATAATAATAGTCTGGACATGCTGGGAGTTGTAGTCCTCTCCTCTTATATCTCCTCCTGTAATGTCCTCTGATATCTCATAATAACAGCCTGGACACGCTGGGAGTTGTAGTTCTCTCCTCATATATCCTCCGTGTAATGTCCTCTGATATCCCATAATAACAGTCTGGACATGCTGGGAGTTGTAGTTCTCTCCTCTTATACCTCCTCCCTGTAATGTCCTCTGATATCACATAATAACAGTCTGGACATGCTGGGAGTTGTAGTTCTCTCCTCTTATATCTCCTCCTGTAATGTCCTCTGATATCCCATAATAACAGCCTGGACATGCTGGGAGTTGTAGTTCTCTCCTCATATATCCTCCGTGTAATGTCCTCTGATATCCCATAATAACACCCTGGACATGCTGGGAGTTGTAGTTCTCTCCTCATATCCTCCGTGTAATGTCCTCTGATATCCCATAATAACAGCCTGGACATGCTGGGAGTTGTAGTTCTCTTCTCTTATATCTCCTCCTGTAATGTCCTCTGATATCACATAATAACAGTCTGGACATGCTGGGAGTTGTAGTTCTCTCCTCTTATACCTCCTCCTGTAATGTCCTCTGATATCACATAATAACAGCCTGGACATGCTGGGAGTTGTAGTTCTCTCCTCTTATATCTCCTCCTGTAATGTCCTCTGATATCTCATAATAACAGCCTGGACACGCTGGGAGTTGTAGTTCTCTCCTCATATATCCTCCGTGTAATGTCCTCTGATATCCCATAATAACAGTCTGGACATGCTGGGAGTTGTAGTTCTCTCCTCTTATACCTCCTCCTTTAATGTCCTCTGATATCACATAATAACAGCCTGGACATGCTGGGAGTTGTAGTTCTCTCCTCTTATATCTCCTCCTGTAATGTCCTCTGATATCACATAATAACAGCCTGGACATGCTGGGAGTTGTAGTTCTCTCCTCTTATATCTCCTCCTGTAATGTCCTCTGATATCACATAATAACAGCCTGGACATGCTGGGAGTTGTAGTTCTCTCCTCTTATATCTCCTCCTGTAATGTCCTCTGATATCACATAATAACAGTCTGGACATGCTGGGAGTTGTAGTTCTCTTCTCTTATATCTCCTTCTGTAATGTCCTCTGATATCACATAATAACAGTCTGGACATGCTGGGAGTTGTAGTTCTCTCCTCTTATACCTCCTCATGTAATGTCCTCTGATATCACATAATAACAGCCTGGACATGCTGGGAGTTGTAGTTCTCTCCTCTTATACCTCCTCCTGTAATGTCCTCTGATATCACATAATAACAGCCTGGACATGCTGGGAGTTGTAGTTCTCTCCTCTTATATCTCCTCCTGTAATGTCCTCTGATATCTCATAATAACAGTCTGGACATGCTGGGAGTTGTAGTTCTCTCCTCTTATACCTCCTCCGTGTAATGTCCTCTGATATCCCATAATAACAGCCTGGACATGCTGGGAGTTGTAGTTCTCTCCTCTTATATCTCCTCCTGTAATGTCCTCTGATATCCCATAATAACAGCCTGGACATGCTGGGAGTTGTAGTTCTCTCCTCATATATCCTCCGTGTAATGTCCTCTGATATCCCATAATAACACCCTGGACATGCTGGGAGTTGTAGTTCTCTCCTCATATCCTCCGTGTAATGTCCTCTGATATCCCATAATAACAGCCTGGACATGCTGGGAGTTGTAGTTGTCTTCTCTTATACCTCCTCCTGTAATGTCCTCTGATATCACATAATAACAGTCTGGACATGCTGGGAGTTGTAGTTCTCTCCTCTTATACCTCCTTCTGTAATGTCCTCTGATATCCCATAATAATAGTCTGGACATGCTGGGAGTTGTAGTCCTCTCCTCTTATATCTCCTCCTGTAATGTCCTCTGATATCTCATAATAACAGCCTGGACACGCTGGGAGTTGTAGTTCTCTCCTCATATATCCTCTGTGTAATGTCCTCTGATATCCCATAATAACAGTCTGGACATGCTGGGAGTTGTAGTTCTCTCCTCTTATACCTCCTCCCTGTAATGTCCTCTGATATCACATAATAACAGTCTGGACATGCTGGGAGTTGTAGTTCTCTCCTCTTATATCTCCTCCTGTAATGTCCTCTGATATCCCATAATAACAGCCTGGACATGCTGGGAGTTGTAGTTCTCTCCTCATATATCCTCCGTGTAATGTCCTCTGATATCACATAATAACAGCCTGGACATGCTGGGAGTTGTAGTTCTCTCCTCTTATATCTCCTCCTGTAATGTCCTCTGATATCACATAATAACAGTCTGGACATGCTGGGAGTTGTAGTCCTCTCCTCTTATACCTCCTCCTGTAATTTCCTCTTATATATCATAATAACAGTCTGGACATGCTGGGAGTTGTAGTTCTCTCCTCTTATACCTCCTCCCTGTAATGTCCTCTGATATCACATCATAACAGTCTGGATATGCTGGGAGTTGTAG